>NC_061508.1:324970724-324981093 GCF_022539505.1 Lolium rigidum | reverse complement strand
CTGTTTAGGAGTCGTAATATCCTACGGACGCACGTGTACGAGACGCAAAACCAGATAGCACGCGTGCTTTTATAGGATTACTTGTGCATCTTCGCGTCGCGTGGCATCAGGATAGTTTTCTCTCATGCCAATACAAATCTCTTCATCATCCCTGCATTGTGCTCATCAGATTCAGATCTCTCCTCTATCGACATCATCACCTGATCCGTCACGCCATGCCGCCGCTGGCTAAGCGGCGACGGCGGAGGACGAGGCAAAGCAGCTCGTGGCCGGACCTACCACCCGAGCTTCTCGCCGATGTCCTGGGCCGTCTCCAGCTGGCAGACCGCGGCCGATTCCGCAGCGTGTGCAAGACGTGGCGCGCGGCCGAGCATGACAACCCCTGCAGGCTGCCCATGCCGTGGCTGGCGGCGCCGGGACGCTGCGTTAGCCTGCACGACGCTGCCATCTACAGCGCCCCCCTCACGGATCAGGACGCCCGTGGCGCCGCCTGCCGGGGCTCGTTTGGCAACTGGCTCGCCCTCGTGCCCAGGTCCGATGATCACTGCCTGCCCTTCCTCCTCCACGCCTTCACCATAGCAAGGGTCCAACTGCCACGGTGGGTCGGAGAACCCATCAGCAAGATCGTCCTGTCATCAGCGGCAGACTCCGAGTGCTGCACCGTAGCCGCCATTGTCCACATGCAAGACGACGTCGCGAGGAAACGTCGCAGCCTCATCGCTGTTTGCCGCTGCCCAGGGCAACCGGGCTGCGGATGGTCCGTAAGCACTAATCCTCTGTAACATCCCAATTTTCAAATTCCAAACTTCATACATTACATTCATAAGCATCATGACATCGTTGCATTTTAGGAAAATTCAAATTCGTTTTAAAACCCCGAACCCTAATATGGCGCTATTAGCCACATAGACGTCTATGCCAACTTTGGTTTTAAAAGTATTTTATTTTGTTTCAAAAATGGTTCCAAAATGAAGGCCTTTTCACAAGGTTTCCAACGATCTCTTATTTGCATTTTTCCGATTTGTTTTGGTGCCTCAAATGCTTTTTTCAAATAGGAGAAAGAGATAGAGAAAAAAAAAAAAAAGAGAAGGGGGCCGACCCGACCGGGCCGACCGAAACGGCCCAACTCGGCCAGGCCGCCCCCGTGCCCCTCCTCCTCTCTCCTCCTTTCCCCCACAGCCACGCCCCCAGGCCGCCGGAGTTCACCTCGCCGCGCCGCCTCCAGCCGGCCATTGCCGCCGGCCGGGACCTCCCCAGGCCTCGCCGCCGACACTCCCCGGTTCGCCTCCCCGTGCCGCCGACACTCCCCGGTCCACCGCCGTCGGGCACCGCCGCAGCGCCGCCGACCATCGCCGCCGGCGAGCTCACCTCGCCGCCGCCACGTCGCCGGCCACGTCAGCACCACCTCGCCGCCACATCAGCCGGCCAGTCAGCGCCACCCAGTAATTCCCTTTTTCCTTTATTTCCCTTTCCAAAATTGTCAACAGATCTGAGCCATATGATTTTAAGTAGATCCAACGGTACTAGAGTCTGATCCGCGACGAAGGGTACGCACCAATCAGGTTGCGCCAAGTGTCAGGGACACACCCTAGTTTGCGTTTAATCTCGGTTTCGATAGTCCGCTTTGTAAAAATCGTATCCAGAGATCCGCTTGTCCAAAAATCACAAACTTTATATCGTTGGAATCCTAAAATTATAAGGAACATTTTGAAACAATAAAATGTGGACTTAAAGAAGTTTTAGATTCATTCATATTTAAATGCCTAATCGGAGTACTTCACCCATAAAATGAGATCTACATACCCTTTTCGAGTAATTCTTTTTGCATATGCTTGCAAATGTTACCCTCTGTCCAGTAGTACCAAAA
Organism: Lolium rigidum; assembly: GCF_022539505.1. NCBI lineage: Eukaryota > Viridiplantae > Streptophyta > Magnoliopsida > Poales > Poaceae > Lolium > Lolium rigidum. The sequence goes on along the minus strand of NC_061508.1, from coordinate 324,979,226 downwards.
CCATCATTTGTCTACCGTACCAAAACATCTTTTACAATTAATGGTAGTTGCCCTTCGCTAGTGCGACATAGAAGGTTCGCAATAATTCAACCAACCATAAGACTTGATCATGGCATCATGCATGTAGTGACAATGAGAGAACAATAAATGAAGTGCAATTGTGCAAATCTCATATGCATCTCATGTCTATGGTTGTGCATTTGTGTTGTGCATTGTGTTTATGGTGCTTGTAGATTGCGACTGTGATAGCTGCAACCTTTGTGACTGTGAAGATTGCAACTCCTCCCGCTGAAAAAGGCAAGTGACACACACCAAAAGTCCCAGTTTTAATTCTTGCACCGTAGTGTTTTTATAGTAGACAGGTCTAGGATTTATGCTTTTTGCCTGCTAATAAGTCCTAGTAGTTTAGCTACATCACTCCTAGACTCCCTTAGCCGCCATTAAATTTAGTTGTTACCTGCTATGCCATGGAAAAAGGTTTTGATAGAGGTTAAGGAAAAACAACTAAGTTTAATGAATTACCTGGGTGAATGGTGGAGTTATGGAGAGGGTGGCTGTATCAGGAGGCAAGACCCTGGTGCTAGTGCACACTTGCGGAAAGTCACCCAGGCCTCATTTGCTTCCCGTACAACCACATGCTACTATGGATCTGGCTTGACAAAGTATATTGTATGAACCCGGATCCTAGGGGCCAGGTGGTGGTAGAGGTGGATACTGTAGGTGGAACGGGACCCTTAGGGAATGGTTCGGGTGATTACACACAGAAGGTCTCGGCCACGGTCTACACCTGTCCATGAGCAAAATGTGCAGCGAGGTACTCCCTCCGTCCCGTTTTAATTAACTTATCGTAATTTTGCAAAAAAAACCTGTCGTTTTTTACTCCCTACCCGCACGTCCTCGTCGTAGAATAGAAGGCATAGTGGGCGTACGTTGGACGTGGGGGAAGAAGCTGGAGCGGAGGAACCGGGAGGCCTCGGGCCTGCCGTGGCCGTCGTAGACGCCGACGAGCGTGGCGGCCGGGGAGGCGAGCACCTGCGCCTAGTCCTCCATAACGAGGTTGGCCTGCGCGGCGGCCATGGAGAACTCCCCCGCGGCGTGCGGGCGCAGCTCCGTCTGCCAGAGCATCCCGTCCGCCGCCGCCGCGCCCGACGGCCAGTGGCCCTCGCAGCACCTCGCCACGGCCCTCAGCATCGTCCTCCTGAACAGGAAACTGTCTCTCTTTTTTTTACGGGGGAACAGGAAACCGTCTCTCGGTACGAGCTCTCTCCTCGCTCCTCCGTCGTCTTCTCTCCCGACCGTAACTCGACGCGGAGATGGAGATGAAGAACGGGGACTACGCCTCTGTTTCCCTCGATCGATCCCAGCTGGATCCATCGATCGATTGGCGAGCTGGTGGAATGGATCTCACGGATAGTAAATCTTAGGGAGTCTGTTTTAAAATTTGAAACTGTATAGGACGGGAATGTAAAAAATCAATTTCTGAAGCGTTTTTTCTCCCCCAAGTTAATTAAAACGGGGCGGAGGGAGTAGAAGGATTGACCTGGCCATGTGGGAAAAGGTGTGCAACCTCTCGAGAGTGTAAATCTAAGTGCTTAGCCGTGTCTCCGGTTATGGACAACTTGAGCGAACTGACAAGTCATTTGTTCGAAGATCTCCTCATCCCAATTTCTTAAATGAAAACCGAAGGGTAAACAAGGGTTGGAAGGTACATTGGGGCTTTACCAATGTTACTGTTAATTGGTACATTGGGGATTTACCAATGTTACTGTTAATTAGATTGAAAGAAAATGTTTTAATAAATGATAGGGAAAAATTGACTTTATGCAAAATGAACCTGAGCTCTACCAGCCAGATGTGCACGTAGGTGTAGGATGCCTTTTGAGTCCACAAAAGTGTCCTTGCCAATACAATTCCAAATGTATTGATTCCTTCGGGCTGCAACATTTGATTGTGCAGGTATCCCTAGCTGCTGAGAAGATGTTAGGATCACGAGTCTTTGCCCAACATATATGTGACATCCGTAAAGGAAAGGGACTCCATGCTATTTGCTTTCCGTTTGATGTTGAACTCTGATTTATGTTTATTGTTAGGAGATTGTGATCGCGGCCCGTTAGCCCAGCTGCCGGCGGTTAGGGTTTTGACTTGTATCTTAAGTAAACTTGTAACACAAGATGTGCTCTCTCTCTCTCTCTCTCTCTCTATATATATATATATATATATATATATATATATATAATGATCAGGCACGAGGAGGATCATCGAGTCTCCCGTGATCAAATTGTTTCATGGTATTAGAGCAGGTCATCCTGACCTAGCCGCCGACCTTCCCCCTCAAAAACCCTAAAACCCCTCTCTCTCCCAACCCCCCACCATGACACCCGACGAGATTGCAGCAAAGGAGCGCGAGCTCGAGGCCCGTGCCAAAGAACTTGATGAACATGAGGCCTCCCTTACTCAGCAGCTCACCGCTGCCGCCACCACCACCGGCAGCGCCCCACCCAACACCAACCTCAACACCATCATCGCCTCAACACCACATGCCGCCGCCAACCCCAACCCCAACCCCAACCTCCCAAACCCCGACACATATGCCACGTCCATCAAACTGCACGTACCCATCACCCTCAGCCTCGACGACGGCAACTACACCAGCTGGCAGGAGCTTTTCCTCGTCGCTCTCGGCCGCTACGGCCTCACCGCCCATGTGCTTGGCGAGTCCACTCCCTCCGACATCGGCCCGAACTCCTACTGGGGCCGCGATGACTACACTGTCCTCTCCTGGCTCTATGGCTCCGTCTCCGTCGACCTCCTCAACATCGTCATGACGCCGGGTGCCACGGCCCGCCTCATCTGGGACGCCATTGAGAACCTCTTCCGCGACAACAAGAAGCACCGCGCCATTCAGCTGGAGGCCGACTTCCGCAACACGCCGCAAGGGGACCTCTCCATCAGCGACTACTGCGCCAAGCTTTAGGCCCTCGCTGACTCTCTCGGTGATGTTGGCCAGCCCATCTCCGACGAGACCCTCGTCCTCACCCTCCTTCGCGGTCTTAACGAGAGCTATTCACATCTCCGTTCTTTTCTTCCGTTTCAGGTGCCCTTCCCCACGTTTCTACAAACGCGGTCCGCCCTCATCCTTGAGGAATCGCAAAAGAAGGTGGACATCAAGAACGCCGTGGGCACGACGCTCTGCGCTTGCGGGCAGAGCGTGCAGCCTCCACCTGGCGGCCCCCGTCCTCCACCTCCACCACCATCATCGCATGGGGGCGCCGGGGTCGCCGGCCGTGGCAACGGCCAGCTCTCCGCCAACACCTACTACCGCGGAGGCCGCGGTCGCGACAACGGTCGTGGTGGCCGTAGACGCGGTCGCAATGACTCCCCCTGGCAGTTTAACCCATGGACGGGCGCTCCCACCCACGCTCATCTCCAGCAGCAGCAGCAGCCGTGGCAGCAGGCGTCATCGGCACCTCGTCCGTGGACTGCACCAACGGCGCCTGGTGTGCTTGGTCCACGCCCCGGTATTGCACCACCTCAGGCCTACGCTGTCTACGGACAACCCTCCAACTACAGACCGCCGCCCTCGCCACCAAGCTACAACCAGCCGGCGCTGGACCCTGCCCTCGTCAACACCCTGAACAACATGCAGCTCTCGGGAGGCGACTGGTACATGGACTCCGGCGCATCCTCTCATATGGCATCCGACCCCGGTAACCTATCTTGCCTTGCTCCTTGTTCCTCTCAAACCGTCACAGTCGGCAATGGCTCATGTATTCCCATCACTCACACCGGCTCTAAAACCCTCTATTCCCCCTCCAAACCTCTCTACCTTAATAATATTCTCGTTGTTCCTAATATTATCAAAAACCTAATTTCTATTCGTCAATTCACTGTCGATAATTCTTGTTCTATCCAATTTGATCCTTATGGTTTCTCTGTGAAGGACCTTCTCACCGGGACCGTGATGCTTCAATGCAATAGCTCCGGACCACTCTACTCCATGTGCCAAGCACTTCACCATGCCGCCTTCGTTCTCCAACAACACCCCAATCTCTGGCACCGTCGACTCGGCCACCCCGGCACCACCACCATGACGCGCCTTGCTCCACACATCTGCCACAATAAAACAGGGTCGTCCCTGTGCCATGCCTGTCAACTAGGGAAAAATGTTAGGAAGCCTTTTTATCCTTCAAATTCTAGAACTATTCGCCCATTTGAACGTTTGCATTGTGATTTGTGGACATCACCCATTCCTAGTACCTCCGGTTATTGCTATTATCTCATAGTTGTCGTTGATTTTACTCACTTCTTCTGGAGTTTTCCCCTACGCAAAAAATCTGAAGTGTATGCCACCTTTGTTGCGTTTCATGCACTCATCACCACACAATTTCAGCTTCCCGTCCTCTCCCTCCAATGCGACAATGGCACTGAATTCACTAATTCTAAACTTGACCACTTCTGCACCACCCACGGCATGTTATTTCGTTTCTCCTGTCCTTATACATCTCAGCAAAACGGCAAGGCTGAACTGGCTATTCGCACCACCAACGATGTCATCCGCACTCTCCTTTTCCAAGCCTTGATGCCACCTACCCTATGGGCCGAAGCGCTACACACAGCCAGCTATCTACTCAATATTCGACCCACCTCCTCCTACCCAAACACCACGCCTTACTTCTCTTTATTTGGACGAACACCGCGCTACCAGGACCTGCGTGTCTTTGGCTGTCTCTGCTATGTCAACACATTCTCTACGGCCAAAAATAAACTCTCTCCTCGTGCCACACAATGTGTCTTTCTCGTCTATCCCTCTCAACACCGTGGTTATCGCTGCTTAGACCTACAAACCCGCAAAATTCTCATCTCTCGACATGTCACATTCGATGAACAAACCTTTCCATACTCGTGCTCCAACCCTGCCACCCCTTCTCCACCCCTCGACGACTTCCTCCAACATCATCTACACCATCCACCACCTCTCCTCGTGATCGCTCCCCCTCCTGCGGTCTCACCGCAGCCCCTTCTCCCGCCCCGAGCCATTCTCCTGCCCCGACAACGCCTGTCGTGTCACCCACACCACAGTCACCTGTCTCGACCGCGCGGCCGTCTGCCCCATCTAGCCTTCCTGCTCCGGCAGCACCACCCACCATAGTCTACTCTCGCCGATCACATCCCGCTCCACACCCACCACCTTCACAGCCACCAGCCCCGCCACCACCACCCACTCATCGTACTCGCAGCACTACTGGCCATCTTCCACCACCCAGAGACAAACTAAACCTTTCGGCGATTCTTTCTTCTCCTATTCCCTCCAACTACCTAATTGCTCTCCGAGACCCTGCTTGGCGTCACGCTATGCAGGAGGAATACGATGCTCTTATGCATAACAACACCTGGTCTCTCGTCCCTCCTCCTCCAGGTGCCAACATAGTTTCTGGCAAATGGGTTTTCCGTCATAAGCACAATGCCGATGGTTCTCTCGCTCGCCACAAGGCTCGTTGGGTCGTACGGGGCTTCACCCAACAACCTGGTGTTGATTTTGATGAAACTTTCAGCCCCGTAGTAAAACCCGCTACCATCCGTGTTGTCCTCTCTCTTGCCATCTCCCAACAATGGCCCATTCACCAGCTACATGTCAAAAATGCTTTCCTTCATGGAGATCTTACCGAAGAGGTTTACAGCCAACAACCTTCTGGGTTCATTGATCCCCGTTTTCCCTCCCATGTTTGTCGTCTCCAAAAGTCTCTCTATGGTCTCAAACAAGCCCCCCGAGCTTGGTTTCAGCGGTTTGCCGCTCACGCTCGCACCATCGGCTTTGTTGCTTCCAAATCTGATGCCTCTCTCTTTACCTATCACAAAGGGACTCACACATCCTATCTCCTTCTCTATGTCGATGACATCATCCTAACTGCACCCTCTACCCCTCTCCTCCAGCATATCATCACGAATCTCGCCTCTACCTTTGCCATGAAGGATCTCGGACCCCTCCACCACTTTCTCGGCATTTCTGTCACTCGCACCCCCACCACTCTCCACCTCTCTCAACGCCAATACATTCTAGATGTTCTCTCTCGGGCTGGGATGCGTGACTGTCAACCCTCCTCCACTCCCATCGACACCAAACCTAAGCTTGCCGCCTCTAGTGGGCAACCCTACTCTGACCCCTTTCATTACCGCAGCCTCGCCGAGGCTCTCCAGTACATTACACTCACTCGCCCTGAGATTTCCTATGCCGTCCAACAAATCTGTCTCCACATGCATGATCCTCGTGACTCTCACTACCAACTCATCAAACGAATTCTTCGATATCTCAAGGGCACTCTCGACCTCGGTCTTGTCCTCCACTCTACTTCCTCTCATACTATGGTTGCCTACTCGGATGCCGATTGGGCAGGTTGCGACGGTCTACTTCTGGGTATTGTGTGTACTTGGGCGATAACTTGGTATCTTGGTCGTCTCGCCGGCAATCCACCGTCTCTCGCTCGAGTGCTGAGGCGGAATATCGTGGGGTGGCTGCTGTGGTTGCTGAGACGTGCTGGCTCCATAACTTTCTGCAGGAACTACGACGTCCTATACGCACTGCCACTGTTGTCTACTGTGACAAGTCAGCGCCGTCTATCTATCGGCCAACCCTGTACAGCATCGTCGGATGAAGCATATCGAGCTCGACATTCATTTCATCCGCGAGAAAGTTGCACTTGGGGCTGTTCGTGTTCTTCATGTCCCCTCCAGCTCTCAGTATGCTGACATTTTCACCAAGGGATTGCCTACAACATTGTTTTACGAGTTTCGGTCCAGTCTTCACGTCGACTACCCTCCTAGTTCAGACTGCGGGGGCGTGTTAGGAGATTGTGATCGCCGGCCCATTAGCCCAGCTGTCGGCGGTTAGGGTTTTGACTTGTATCTTAAGTAAACTTGCAACACAAGATGTACTCTCTATATATATAATGATCAGGCACGAGGAGGATCATCGAGTCTCCCGTGATCAAATTGTTTCATTTATGCTAGCCCTTGAGCTATGCAAGTTGTATCGAACTATTTTAGTTTTCACTGGATCATTTGCTGTAATTGAGACCTTTGCTATTTGATAATTCATCTCAAACTGTGTGCAGGACTAGCACTAATGCACAGAGACTTGCACTTTTAAAGTGAGGTCACTACATCCTCGAAACATCATCGCCTTCTTCAACGGAAAGCTCTACGCCGTCGATGGAAAGGAGCATATTTTCATCTACGAAAACGACAGGCTCCAGGAGCTGCGAGACAAGATATGGAAAAATCCCTCGTCCGGTTCAATAATGGTGTCTTCACTCGACTACTGCAAGCTGTACTTGGTTCCCTGCCATGGGAGTAGGGTTGAAAACGAAAGCGAAACTTTCCGTCCGTTTTCGAAGAAAAAGGAAATGAAGGGCTAAATACGAAAAAGGAAGCGACATTTTGAGGAAACGAAACGGAAACAGCAAAAGCATAAACGGAAACGGAAAAGAAAACGAGGGAGCCCTTTCCGACGGAAACGGAAATGGTAGAGGAAATTCCGGAAAAATAAATACGGAAAGTTTCCGGAAATATAACCTTGAAAGGCCCGTGCATTTAGCAGACCTACATTACACATGAAACCAGCCTTGGCCACGTATCAAGTCCACTAAGTACTCTAACCCTAATCACTCTGTATAATTGCGTGTGCATGCAGCTGTTAAACGATGTGAGTTACTTTATGTGAATTGCCGCTTGTCGAAGTTAAGTGTTATATCTTATTTTATTGTCATTTTCTTTATGTGTGTCTTTTGGTCTATAAACCAAGGTATCATGCTGCATTGTGTTGTGGCAAATATTCGTTTTCGCAACGTATCCGCTACGTATCTGTTCCGTATTCATATCCGATGATTTCCGTTTTCATATTCGTTTTCGGGGATTCCGATTCCATTTTCGATTCCGACAAGATGAAGGAAACAAAAACGATAAAGCATGTTTCCGTCCGTTTCCGTTTCGTTTTCAACCCTACATGGGAGGCTGATCATGGTCCGCCGGAGCTTCAGGCAAAAGCACGGGCGCGGCCACAGCAGCTGCCCCTCGGCGGTCCATGCCTTCGATGACGGCGGCAAATCGTACCGCTGGGTGACGGTCAGCAGTTTGGAGGAGGGGCACGCGATATTCATGGGCGATGCCTGCTGCACCACCTTCACTGTCCAGGCTTCTTCAGGGACGCCTCTGTTAGCAAATTAATCTTGTCATCACGTTGCATGCTAGTGATTAGGTGCATGACCGAATGTTACTTTGCATGTGTGGAGTTGTTAGCTAGCGAGCAGTGTGCTTGTGCATGTTGGCCGGGTCTCTTGGATCCTAGAGTAATTGTAGGAAGATGAGGTTAGACCGTGTGAGGCCTGGAGTGAATCCAGGAAGTGTTAGTGCCATTAGTTAGTGGAGTAGTGGGTTAGAGAGTGGCGTGAGTGGCGTGGCAGAAGTGCCTATACTTGGTGTATATATACTGCATTGAGATGAATGGAA
>NC_061508.1:324947941-324970624 GCF_022539505.1 Lolium rigidum | reverse complement strand
CCATTACATCATTCATATAATGATATAACCTTGTTATTAATAACATCCAATGTTCATGATTATGAAACTAATCATCCATTAATCAACAAGCTAGTTTAAGAGGCATACTAGGGACTTCTTTGTTGTCTACATATCACACATGTACTAATGTTTCGGTTAATACAATTATAGCATGACATATAAACATTTATCATAAACATAGAGATGTAAATAATAACCACTTTATTATTGCCTCTAGGGCATATCTCCTTCAAAATACGGTTTCAATATTTTGGTTAATACAGTTATGTATAAAAATATGGTTCGCACTGATAACCATTAAACTTCGGTTTGGTTTAGGTAATAACCAAACTAACCAAAGTTGACGCGAATTTTGGATTGAAACTAACTTTTATTGGCATATATTTCATTTCTTTATTTTGTATGATCGTACTAAAGATTTTGCAAGAGAGGAGAACAAAAAAGAAATAAATTTCAAACAAATTGAAATGTAGATGTATTTTGTATGGCCCGTACTAAATGTTTTGCAAAGGACGAAAAGAAAAAATTAAAATAATCGGCCAAAGTAACCTATGGGGCCGTTTAAGGAATCGAACTACCAGCCTCTGGTTAGAGCATCACCTATGTATGAGGTTAACTTTTGCTATACGCTGAGGCCGACGTAGCTTATGAAAATAGCTACAATGTATAAGGTGTACTTTGCTATAAGATAGGGCCCACATGCCATTAAAAGTACACATCATGCAATAGAGGGGGATAGAGAAATAATGTTTTAATCCTTCTGAACAACCCACAAGCTTGTGGTATAAGGTCAACTTTGTAGATAGCCACTATGTATAAGCTGAACCATAAGAGTTGTCACTTGTCACATAGAACTTATGTGTGCTTTCTTGCACATACTGGATGCCCTTACACAGGCTGTCAAACCAAGGTCCAAACCACCACAGTGGAGCAGCTTACGTGTAGACTATTCAGTTTATGTGCTATAGGTTATGCAGGAAGCTGGGCTAGCCTAGAAAGCGTGATTTTGCGTTGGGCTGGGCGTTCGGTTTCTTTTGGTTTAATTGCTGTTTTTCAATTAAAACCGAATTAACCGAAGATCTTTTGGTTTGATATTTACTAACTGAAACTTAACTATAAACTGTAAAAACAAAAAAAAGTTGATGTTAGGTTTTTTCGGTTCGGTTTTCGGTTTCAGTTCGGTTATGCACACCCGAATATGTACATATGTTGTATATTCTTGCAAAGATCCGGTGAAAAAGGCATTTTGTTTAGGGCTAAATTTTTGGGAAATATTTTTGTATTTACACGCATGGGTTTGGATGTTTCTGTCACTGTTCGTTGTGCTTTGAGATTTGGATAAAAAGAGGAGATAAAGAAATCTTTTCATCTACCATGGTGAGCACGAATCTCGAGAAATAAATGGTCGTTGACAGATTGCATATAGGAATAAAACCTCTTATTTTTGGCCAAAATGTGTTTTTTCCTGTAGCCAAAATACAACGTATTTCTTTTACGAAAATCATACTGTCCACGGAAGATGTGTATAGGACTATACACACTTGTAATTTTTTTGCTGTTTTTTGGGATCTAGAAATATGGATTTGAAATTTCAGAAAACAATCCATGGTGCATCTGGTCTCAGGGTTTTCACCTTAGAAGCAACTACTTAGGAGAGTATTGTGAAAAATAGTCACAGGATCAGAGGCGGAAGCACATCATGAACAAAAAAATCATTAAAAGACTGCAAAGGAAATAACACTACATAATTCGTGTGCTTGTCATCACTCAAACTACTAAGCAAGACCACTAAATGATGAGAGACATATATAAATGCTAATGTTAGTTTCAAGTTGTACGTGACATTCCTTACTTTTAAACCTTTATCCAAAATTTGCATTACACTGTAGTGATATGACATATTGATCGACTCTGTTGTCAATTCACAATTTTTTGTTTTTGTTGATGCATGCTTTAATACCCCTTTTTAATAAAGGAATATATTAATATTGCATCAATTAAATAATGTTAAGAGCTAGTTGAGAAATCAATAATGTCCACACCAAAAGAACACAAGATAAAAGAAATAAAGAAATATAAAATGCCCAGCTGAAACGGACAACTCGCACTGCATGCTCAAAGATAGAAATTACAAATACACCGAAAACCTAAGGTACAAAATACATACAAACCTAAGGCACTGCTATGTACCTCATAACTAGTCCAATAGAAGTACAAATACACCGAAAACCTAAGGTACAAAATACATACATACCAAAGTACGCTTGCACCAAGTACACCTAAAATACAACTAAAGTATAAGTACACCGTAGTACAATTACACCAAACTACGAGTATACCGAAGTACAATATTATAGTGTAAACCAAAGTAAATCTCAATGAAAACTTGAATACAATTACATATAAGACAAAAATTCCTCGAAATCTATTATCAATAAGAGATCTAGTTTTGAAGATCTCGACGCAGGGATCTTAAAACTGAAAACGGTTCGTAATTTAGACAAACGGTTCTCAAAATATTTCGGTCTGAAATTTTGGGTTGAAAAATAAAAAGAAATGACTGCATCTCCCACCCTCTCGTGTCTCTTTCTCTCTCATCTCTTTTTTTTTCGAGGGTACGCCAATGGCGTATCTTTCTCTCTCATCTCATTTTCACTAAATACATTAAAAACGAACTAAAAAGGAAAAAAAAACCGAGACAACATCTTCCCATGATCTTCTCTCTCAACCCTCATCTTTACTTTGCTTCTCTTTACGATAAATACCAAGGAAAAATACCACTTTCCAGAAGTTTTTTTGGCACCATAACACGTCATGTGTCGCTGATTTTTTTTTGGCACAACACACCTCGCCTGGGGAGACTTATGGGGACGTTTGCAAATGTCGTCTTTTTGCGATGATTGCTACCTAATCGAGAAGAAAATTTGTCATTTTTGCAGACGGGACCTAGAAAAAGACAGAAGATGGAGATAAGGCCCGATTGTGAATGTCACTTGGGCCCCTTTTGTTTTGGAGCCTCGAAAGTATTTTCTTAAGCGGCAAATCTCTTCCTACCTACTCTGCGAACCTCTTCTCAATCCTCACCTCAGTGGCTGCTCCGGCGAATCGGCCATGGAAGGCGGCGGGAGCAAGACATGGCGATTCGCGTGCCCGAACCCGGCCGTGGCGGCCGCCGGCGAGAAGAGCATCCAGCGGTACCTCCTCCAGCTGCACGCGTGCCTGGACGAGCGCGGCCCGCGGCCCGTGATCCCGCTGAGCCACGGCGACCCATCCTCCTCCCCCTCCTTCCGCACCGCTCCCGAGGCGGTGGAAGCGGTCGTCGCGGCCGTACGATCCGGCGAGTACAACGGGTACTCGTCACCCACCGTGGCCCTCCCCGCTCGCCGGTCGGTGAACGTCTCTTCCTCTCGTTGCTATCGTTTCAGAACATACCATGGACGTATTACCTTGAATAAACTGCAGAGAATGACTTGTGTTATTATAACATATATACCATGGGAAGAATTACATCCAACCAGACTTGCAAAGAAACACTAGGAGTAGCATCTATGTTTCAGTTCCATGAATTTGTACCTCCCTCAGACGTATATAGATCCAACCAGACTTTGGTGACTTCAGCACCTCCCTCAGAAGTCACAGAGTAAACCACAGACCTAGCAGAATTGAACAGGTCCAAAAAAATTACCTGTAAACGGCAGGACGTACACCAATCGCATGCAGACAGTCTATCATCCTGAAGCAGAGCCCCAATCTTTTACTGGCACGGCAGCACCAAGTCCCTTGAGAGATTGGCGATCTCCAATTCGCCATAGCCGCATATGCAGCCCATCAGCTTCCTGCAGAACATTCCACAAACAAAGCCAGCGCCAAGTCAAATGGATAACAATACGGCAATCTGTAATTGTTTTGGAAACATACATTGTTTCAAGTCGATATGAATTGGCAAAAGGTTAGACATCCAACTTTTTTTTTCTGAGAAAGCACATCCAACTGACATGCTTTGTTTTTGTCTTTGTTTGGAAACCGATCCAACCAAGCAACCCAAAGGTGTTGGGTGTCAGTACCAAAGAGGAAAAGTTGTAAACCCAGACAATTATGTTCCAAATGTAGTATCCCATGCCACTACCTGCAGACATTTGAAAAGAAGCGCTTGATAATTTCCTCATAATCGGCTCAGTTTGAGTAAATTATCCTTTGTCGGCATGCTATTTTTTGGCATCAACCAATTAAACAAATTTTAAATTCCATAGCAGCGTCTGCACCAGATAAAATTGTGAGGAAAAAGGAACCTCAAAGCTCAGTAAAAGTACCTTTGTTCCCTAATAACTCATCAAATTAGCACTATAATCTGTTAACACAACATCTGTTCCTGATCCCTCTGAACTTGATTATCATCCCACAAAGTTGTCTAAGAAGAAGACATCTGTACACTACCTTAGCCACTGTGCCCATGAGTCAAATTTTCTAAAAGTTGTGTTGTAGAGCCTTTTCGATTCACAGAATGGAGTTGTTACCACTTGGTTCCTTCAGGATGGAGTTGTCACCAAAGCTTGTTTGACTGCATCATAGGAGAAACAAAGAAATATTTCCATGGGGTTTGCGTCAATGGAAAATTTCCGAAACGTGGTGCAAAGGAATCATTAGGAAAAATTCCAGGGTGGACAAAATAGGAAATGGGATGGGGAAAGGATATCTGTTGATTCAGTTAACCTCCCAGTAATTTATGTTTTCTCCATTTCCAATTTTTTTTCTTATTAAATATATATAATTACTCGTGAGCAACTGTCAAATCTAGCCAAAACAGAGAGGAACGGTATGTTTTCAGTTTTTACCTCGTCTTCAGTATATTTCCTGTCTAGGTGAAGCATATTGAAAATTAATCATATACACATGTCTCATGAGTCATGATTCAGCAATCACCAAAAGTTTTAATTCACAGCAAGATGATTTATGGAAAAGTTTCATCTGTGCTGTTTGAGTAGTATGTTTGTGCTGTGGTTCTTTTATTGATACAATCTGTTGGAATCCAGAGCTGTTGCCGAGTATCTATCTCGTGATCTCCCTTACAAGCTTTCCCATGATGATATTTTCCTCACTTGTGGTGGTACCCAAGCAATCGAGACTGTGATGTCTGTTTTTGGTCAACCCGGTGTCAATATATTGCTTCCGAGGCCTGGCTACCCAAAACACGAAGCACATGCAGTGTTTCATAGGATGGAAATACGGCATTATGATCTTCTTCCAGAGAAAGGATGGGAGATTGATTTGGAAGCTGTGGAAGCTCTTGCAGATGAGAATACTGTTGCAATTATGATTACTAATCCCAATAACCCTTGTGGTAGTGTGTACACGCACGGACATTTGGCCAAGGTTAGTATGGAGTTTTGTAGTGCTATGCAACCTTTGCTTTGTTTTCTCTTGGTTGCAGTATAGCTTATCACGCGCTTGCATGTAATTAGATTGCAGATATAGCAAGCAAGCTTGGTATTTTAGTCATTTCTGATGAAGTGTACGGTCACCTTGTCTACGGTAGCACAGCTTTTGTACCAATGGGTGTTTTTGGAGAGACTGTTCCTGTAATAACTTTAGGAGCTATATCAAAAAGATGGGCTGTACCTGGCTGGAGGCTTGGTTGGATAGCAACTTGTGACCCCAAAGGCATTCTGAGAGAAACCAAGGTGATTCTTACTATGAAGTGCAGATAACTTCATTCAGTAATTTGGTTTACTTCTGTTACTTGTAACGAATTTATATTACTCTTATGAATCCGAATTGGTTCCCTAATGTGATGTGTGATTTTTGTGTTTCAAAGCATTATTTCGCTTTCTCTGCATGTTCTTTCCATCCAAAAGTTCTTTTGGAATTAATTGCTTCGAAGAACTTGTTGAACTTCAATTAGTCTTTCTACCACGCTAAAATTATTTCGAAATGTACCAATGGTGAACTCAACATACTAAGAGTAAGAGACATGATGGAACTGCACGTTCATTAGTGTTACTAGAAACTATATCTCACATGTTATGTCTGAACTGTGCTAAACAGCTCAAATATACTTCAATGAATTGTTTACCGACTTCTGTATGTGGTTTTCTATTTGTGCTGGCGATACTTGATGCTTTTTGGCACGAATAATTTGAAGAAATTTCCCATTTTGTCGCCCATTTTTACATTATATTTATGTTCTTTTTTTGTCCATAAGTTAGACTCCTATGCAGCATTATCATTTCCACGTTAAGTTAATTAACACCTTTATTTGTTCTTTGATATTCAATTGAAGTTTCTCTGATGTGTTCATTATTAGGTTGTTGATTCCCTCAGAAGTTTCATAAATCTAATATCAGATCCTGCAACATTTCTTCAGGTTGGTCAATAGTGCCATGTCAATCACTTATCACCTTTATATGGTACAGTATCTAGGAAGTTGGTTAGTTAGAAAACTTGGTATGTTCCTACTTCTCTACTTTAGCATAGGTACTTGATGCAAATGCTACATGGTACATGGATAATATTTTCATTTATACACAATGCACACCAAGAGTTGTTGGTAATACCTATTAATATTTCAGTAAACCTTACATCATTTGTTCCTATTTTATTAGACAGAATCTAGCAAGTTGCACTTACCATCCAGCAGCCTATGTTTTCCTGTCAAATGTGTTGCTCTCTGATAGTTTCATGCATTTCAAAGTCAACGCAAATAAAAAATATTTATTTAGAACATACATCTAGCAACTAGCATAATCAGAAATATCTGATGTAAATGAGGGGTCTATCTCTTTCAATTAAGCATCACTTTCCCGAGTATACTTTCTTTTTTCCATAAGTGTCTGCGCATTTCACAAAACGATACATCGGTTGGATTGTAATGGCTATGCCTTGCATGTCAGTTACACTGATGGGTATTCATATGTCAGATTCTTTTCCAAATAACAGGGTTCAACATATATGTATTATATTGAAACCTAATGCTAAAGTATGTGTAGATTTGTGAAACCCAATCTAAGCTAGGATGGGTCATTTTCTGATAGTTATATAAAATATGTTTATACTATGTGAAATTATAATCATCTTCTTCGAAAGCTTTTGAAATTTACTCATCTCCAGTACCTTTTACATACTCCCTTCGTTCCATAATTTTTGTTGTGATTGTAGTTAAAATTTGAACTAAGACCAGGACAAGAATTATGGAACAGAGGGAGTACCTACTAAAATGGAAGGATAATGTTTTATGTTGCTTTCATATGGATTGAACAATCAATTAAATGTATTGATTTTTCACTCTGGTGTGGTCCATGCAAATACGCTGTGCCTTTTTGTGCTCAAAGGAGGAAGACCCAGGGTGTCACCGCCTAGCACATGAGGTTGTGTGTTAGACAGGCAGGGTTTGAGACTCAGTACTCACTTAATTAAAATACCACTGGGATTCCTCCCCCTAGGGGTCTAGTTTTTCTTTTGTGCTGAAAGAAATTACCTGCTGCTTAAACAATCAGCACATAGCCAACTTCTTTTCCGGCAAGATTAAATCTTCAGAGATCAAGTTAGTCTCCAAATTAAAGTTCAATATATCAATGTTTACGCAAGCTATGCCTTATTTCAGTGTGCTAGGGTGTATATTCAAAGAGACCTATTGTCGTTGAATACAATAAAATCTAGATATCTTCCTTCTGCATCTATTACCTCTCCAGCATGGCCCCAGGCTGTCAGGGTCCTCAGCCTCGTCCTCTTGTTACCCACGACTGTGGCGCATGAAACTAGCTCATGACAGTACAAGACTTATACAATCAGCTGTAGAAAGTTCTGGTCTACAAATTTACCTTTCTAATTCCTTTTCTTTTTCCTGTTTGTATCAATTTACTTGCTTTCTTTAGTAACTAATGTTATACATATGAATAGATGGAAGGTAAGATGTTGTCCGCACCTCTATCCAACTCTCTGCTTAAACGGCAGTTGTTCTATGGCTGGCTGATTATTAATTAGCCTAATTAAATGTTCTTCAAGATGCTGTTCAGGCCGAAGTTTCCTGTAATAAACCCTCATTTTCAAGTTTTAAGTAGTGACTTCGGTGTATATTTTCCCTGATCTATTTCTGGAGGATTGGAAACATTCGTCTAAGTTGTCTAGTCCATTCACCAGGGAGCAATTCCTCATATCATGAAGAACACAAATGATGATTTCTTCAGCAACATTGTCAGGCTGTTGAAGGAGACTGCAGAGATATGTTATGATGGAATAGATGAAATCAAGTGTATTACTTGTCCCTACAAACCAGAGGGGTCATTTTTTATGATGGTAAGACAGATAGAGAGCATCACTTGCAATTTTGCATTTCTGGAAGTTGAAAGTAGATAGATTAAAACTGTTCTGCAGGTAAAACTGGATGTCTCACAATTGCCCGACATTTCTGACGACGTAGACTTCTGCAGCAAGTTGGTGAAGGAGGAATCAGTCGTAGTGTTGCCTGGTATGTGGTAGTAGAAGTGTAGACATACTAAATACTACTCTTTGCATCGAGAAGCAAACATCGTTCCTTTTTCCCTTTTTAGGTTGAATTTGTTCTAACTGTCATTTGCAGGGAAAGCCTTGGGCATGGAAAACTGGTTGCGCATCACCTTTGCTACGGAGCCACCAACACTGAAGCAAGGACTCGAAAGGCTCAAGTCCTTTTGCAGGAGACATCAATCTCAGGCCAATTAACATTCAGGAGTTCTTGGTAACACTGCATGACAGTTCCTCAATGTTTGTTGAGGTTACTGCTTACACATAATTTCCAATACACAACATGCGGATAAACCCTGAGTCATCCCCGCAAAATAGAATAAAGCTTGCCTCTGTCGATCAAGTGAGGTACAGATCCACACCCTAGGACACAAATCTGGGCGTAGTCTTAAAAAATGAAAAAGAATACTGGTTTGCGCCAATAATCTGTTATCATGTTGTACATGGTTGCCTTGCTCTAAAAGTCCTTACTATTAACATCATTTACTTGCTATTATTTTAAATTATGTCTCGTGTCAATTATTGGAATTAAAATACTACCCTTAATATGATTCAGCACAGAATGAAAGACACAATTTGTATCAGAACGTCGTGCACTTGGCTGGAAACACTTAACCACAAATAGGTAAATAGCGTTAGCAATGGAGTTCTAGTACTTGTAAAGTTTGGTTTCATGCAATTGCAAAGAAAATATTATTGATCTGTTCTAGCTATCCACTGTTTTGTGATCCAAAAGTCTACACTGAGCATAGCGCCCTGAACATTTTCAGAGCAACAATAGGGGATCCTCTATAGACCACCAATCCAGATCTGGGACTTTGTGCCCTTGTGATCTTGGTCCTCTGCATCTTTGTCATCGACATGCCTATGGTAATGTGGGATGGAACTCCACGGCCTGTCGTCCAGCGTATTGCGGAATGCGCTTCGAAGGAACGTGACCGCCTTGTGCGCCGCCACCTGCGCAGCCTGGTGCCTGGACTGGTGCCTCCCCATGAATAGAAACTGGTGGTGGTCAGTCGTGGTTCGTGTTTTAGGGATGGAAATGGACAGGCGTGCAGTCACATCCAGAGTGACTGCAGTCACGTTCACGCGAACGCCTAGAGCAGCATCCATGGTGTAGTTGGGCTCTTCCGCTCCCAGGCAGTCCAGCACCCCGCTCAGCCACAGCTGGGATTCAGAGTACGTCCTCGGTAGCGGCGGACCGGCGGTGCCATGGTTTCGTACCGCCGCCGCAGCGGTAAGCGCTGCATGGCATCACACTGCCATGCCCTGGACGCAGCCGCAGCTCCTGACGGCCGATACGTGCGAAGGCATCCGCTTCGCACGTCGTAGGACTGCAGAGAGCGAAAAGGAGTGCGTCCGACGCTCCCCCCGCCGGCATTGAAAAGCGCCGCCAGCTCGTTGTCGACGAAGCAAATCTGGTTCTCTCTGATCCTGCTCCCTGAAGAAGCCTGGACAGTGAAGGTGGTGCAGCAGGCATCGCCCATGAATATCGCGTGCCCCTCCTCCAAGGTGCTGACCGTCACCCAGCGGTACGATTCGCCGCCGTCATCGAAGACATTGGGCAGCTGCTGTGGCCGCGCCCGTGCTTTTGCCTGAAGCTCCGGCGGACCATGATCAGCCTCCCATGGCAGGGAACCAAGTACAGCTTGCAGTAGTCGAGTGAAGACACCATTATTGAACCGGACGAGGGATTTTTCCATATCTTGTCTCGCAGCTCCTGGAGCCTGTCGTTTTCGTAGATGAAAATATGTTCCTTTCCATCGACGGCGTAGAGCTTCCCGTTGAAGAAGGCGATGTCCTGGATGTTTCGAGGATTAGTGCAGTAGTGCTTATGGACCATCCACAGCCCGGTTGCCCTGGGCAGCGGCAAACGGCGATGAGGCTGCGACGTTTCCTCGCGACGTCGTCTTGCATGTGGACAATAGTGGCTACGGTGCAGCTCTCGGAGTCTGGCGCTGATGACAGGACGATCTTGCTGATGGGTTCTCCGACCCACCGTGGCAGTTGGACCCTTGCCATGGTGAAGGCGTGGAGGAGGAAGGGCAGGCAGTGATCATCGGACGTGGGCACGAGGGCGAGCCAGTTGCCAAACGAGCCCCGGCAGGCGGCGCCACGGGCGTCCTGATCCGTGAGGGGGGCGCTGTAGATGGCGACGTCGTGCAGGCTAACGCAGCGTCCTGGCGCCGCCAGCCACGGCATGGGCAGCCTGCAGGGGTTGTCATGCTCGGCCGCGCGCCACGTCTTGCACACGCCTGGGAATCGGCCGCGGTCCGCCAGCTGGAGACGAACCAGGACATCGGCGAGAAGCTCGGGTGGTAGGTCCAGCCACGAGCTGCTTTGTCTTGTCCTCTCGGCGGCGGCATGGCGTGACGGATCAGGTGATGATGTCGATAGAGGAGAGATCTGAATCTGATGAGCACAATCAAGGGATGATAAAGAGATTTCGTATTGGCATGAGAGAAAACTATCCTGATGCCACGCGAGGCGAAGATGCACAAGTAGTCCTATACAAGCACGCGTGCTATCTGGTTTTGCGTCTCCTACACGTGCGTCCGTAGGATATTACGGCCCTGTTTGTTTGGACTGCAGCTTTTGAAAAGCAGCTCTAGTTGTTGAGGTGTGGAAAAGCAGCTGTAGGAAGCAGATGTGAGAAGCAGAGATTTGATGTTTGGTAGGAGTGCTGTTGATGGCTGCTGTTGCTGGGAAGAAGGATGGAATGTCTCAAATGCCCCTGAATGTTGGTGAACTTCTATAAATGCTGATTTGAGACGAATTAGCTAATTCTGAATGTGTTTAACACAATTGCCATGGTTAAGGATTGAAATTATGTTGATTTAATTATGTTAGAAGACTTGTTCATATTAAATATACAAGACTTGTCCATATGAACCCAAAAGACAACAAGTTTGTAAACATCTAGATATATATTACAAGACTTGTCCATATGGACCCAAAAGAGCTAGAAGTGTTCTCCACGCCTAGCCACCTCCCCTTGATGCGAACAAAGCGTTGGCTATGTTGTCACGAGCGTTGTTCATGCTAACATGATCCTCTCCCAAATCATTGCCCACATTGCCGGCTGATGTGGAACCAACATGCCCCGAAGGCATATAGTTCTCATCATTATCGCATCGATAGAAGTGTAGATCAAACAGTTGACTATCGCGAATGAAGTTATGTAGTGCTAGACATGCAATGATAATCTCTGTCCGCTTCTCTATCGAGTAACTTGATATACCATGCAAGATACGCCATTTCTGTTCAACACCCTGAATGCTCTCTCAATAGCATTCCGCAAAGATGAATGAGCATGGTTGAATATTTCTTGCTTCCCAGATGGAGGTCCAGCTAGTCTGAACTCAGGTAGATGATACTTGGTTCCTGTATACGGTGAAAGATACCCTTCTTGATTGGGATAACCCGAATCAACTAGATAGTATCTTCCTGAAAAAAAAACACAAGTTAGTCGTAGCATATATGGCACCAATATCATGTAATGAAGAATGCACATGTCTAACATATACCTGAAGGAGGATGAGGAAAATTTGCTTCAAACTTAAGCAATGTATCTTTGAATATCCTTGTGCCGTGCACGGAACCTGGCCATCCTGCAACTATGGAGGTGAACCTCAAGTCAAAATCACAAACATCCATAACATTTTGTGTGGGATATCCAAGGCGATCAACATGGTTCACTATATGAGCATCAGGCACAATGACGGGTATGTGTGTCCATCAATTGCACCAATTGCACCATTGAAATGAGGTGTAGATCTAGAATCCGGTAGCCTCTCATGCACTGTTGGGAACTGTGGATCAGTAGGCTTGATGATATCTCCCGCTAACTGATTCACACACTATAGTATCTCCACAAACTTCCTATTGATTGTCTCCCTGGATCTCTTGAATCGGTTATGAACTTGAGTCACAGATTGTGGACTACCAAGAGTCCATAGTAACATTACAAGTGCCTCCTCAGAACACATGCGGGTTGACCCCTCCAAACCATATTTTTCAACCAAAGTGTCATGCAAAGAATCAAAACATGGCCTATGCATTCTGAACATGTCATAACAATCATTCGAGTTGCCCAAGTTATCGAATACCCATTGTTGTCCGGTGCATCTTGGTTCTACCCTCTTTTTCTTTGTAAGATGCTTCTCAGAGTGTTCAAGAACATGATACATCATTTCTGTATTCCGTTGACGACGGCGCCTTCTTGAATCCATAAGTGCAGACTCGATGCCATCATCACTGTCAGTTTCATCACTATGGCTTGTGCTCATCTAAAAACAACAACATATGATCAGCAAGAAATTATATGATCAAAACAGCACCAAACCAGCAATATATATGATCAAAACAGCACCAAACAACAATTATATGATCAAAACAGCACCAAACCAGCAATATATATGATCAAAACAGCACCAAACAGCAATTATATGATCAAATCTGCACCAAACAGCAATTATATGATCAAATCTGCACCAAACAGCAATTATATGATCAAAACAGCACCAAAAGCAATTATATGATCAAATCTGCACCAAACAGCAATTATATGATCAAATCTGCACCAAACCAGCAATATATATGATCAAAACAACACCAAACAGCAATTATATGATCAAATCTGCACCAAACCAGCAATATATATGAGCAAAACAGCACCAAACAGCAATTATATGATCAAATCTGCAGCAAACCAACAATATATATGATCAAAACAGCACCAAACAGTAACATAACATTGTAGCATAAGGATACAATCTCAAAGTACATAGATGCAAATAAAGTTGGAAGTCTTGTTGCATGGAGTTCTAATTTCTCTTCCTATCCTCATATTGCAACTTCAACCAACGAAGCCGGCCCTCATTAGTTTTCATGGTGTAGAAGAAAGCTCGGTTTTCAAGTTTGCCAAATAGTTTTGTTGCTATGTAATGCTCAACACTACCCTCAATGGCTCCACATTCCACAACTTGTTTCATTATGGCTTCAATTTCTTCAACCACTTTGGTTGAAGATGACATTCCACGGTCTTCATTAATGCAATGGTCAACATAACGCTTGAACTCTTGTTGCATGGGGTTCTTCTTTTTCTTCCCCGGGCTGCATGGAATCCTAGCAGCCCCACGCTTTCTATTCACACTTGGAGGTGTTGGCGCCGAGCCTTCGTCATCTAAAAGATGAACCAAATCAGCGGGCCCTTCTTTTGGTACTTCTCTTGGAACTCCCGGCATGACCGCCGATGTTCCATCAACATGGGCATCCTCAAACATGACCTCCATCAGCCCCAAGTTGTCCGACGGACCTTTCTTGAACCCCGCAATAAGCTTGTTAGCCTCGCATAAGATTTCACAAGTTAATAACCAAAATCTGATCCATCTACTTTGAAATGTAAATATAACATACACATACAATATATCATACCTTGATCAATTCAGCCCAGTGTGCATCATCAGCTGTAATTGTTTGCTTCACCGGATCCCAACCAAGTCCAGTTGCTTTGGTAGTGTACACCCATGCTTGGTACAATGCCTTGGTTAAATCCCATTTATTTTTAAATTGTGGCTTGGTGTAGTTTTTCCCTGTCCTAATACAAAATTCTCTACCTAAATTCTTATACCCCTCCGGACTAAGGAAAGCAGTTGTCCTATTTCCTTTTTTGCTTTTGGTCCATGCAGATTTCACAAAATGTTGTAGTAGATAATGCATCCCAATGTGCCTTAGGTGTCTTATCTTCCATCTAAAGGCATAAGGCAAAATATATTTAACAGATTTGAAGTGCTACAGATTTCAATTCACATAAACATTCAAGTGCTACGATTTCAATTCGCATAAACATGCATAGACATGAAATGTATGTATGTACTGCTATTCAATACACATAAATATGCATAAAAGTTTCACATAAACAAGCATATAGATGCAATTCATTGCACATAAACAAGCATACAAGTGAGGCAGGTGCTTGGTGCCAGCCATGTTTCTCACCTTCCCCTTGCAGGTGCTTGGTGCGGCAGGGAGGCGGAGATGGTTGCCGGTGAAGAAGAGCTTGCGGGGCCGGAGCAGTACGTTGTTGAGGCGTCGGAGAATCCCGCACGGACGGCGTCGGACAAGGAAGCAGGGGGAGGCGAGGCCTCCAGGCGCTCCCGTCTCCGGCGGCCGCCCCGTGGTGCGCGCCCTGTGCTGCTCCCGGTCGAATCCGGGACGGCGGGTGATGTTGGCGCGATGGGGAACAGGGATGAGGGCCTCCCTTGCACACGGCGGCCGGAAACGACGCGGGCGGCGGCAGGGAGAGTCGGCGGCGGCGGCGGCCAGCCCTAACCCTAACCGGGACGGAGCAGAGAACGGGAGCAGAAGAAAATGAGGTCGGGGCCGTGCGGGTGGTGCCGTTTCACAGGCTCCTTTGGTTTATATACGGAGTGGCATTTTTTTTTGTTAATATGGTGAAGTATAGAGGGCACTTTGGTCATTCGCAGTGCGGGAAGCTGGCAAAAGCTCGGGAAGCACCTCCCGCGTCGCTTCTCCTGCGGGACGCCGAACTAGTTCATTTTCTGGCCGTGATTCTTGACATCGCTTATCAATTGTTGGGTGTTTGTTTGGGCTCCCACTTTTGGACCCCAAAAGCTGAAGTAGAAGCCCAAACAAACGGACCCTACGACTCCTAAACAGTTCATTAATCGTAGTGCCTCCATAGATAACTTTTTTTTGTGGAATCGTCATTTAGATCACGTTATAAAGGAACGTATGAAGAAACTCCATGCAAATGGATTTTTGAAATTATTTAATTTTTTAATTGTTTGACACTTGCAAATCTTTTCTAAAGAAAATGACTGAAATACCGTTCATAGGCCAAGAGTTGAACGGGCAACTAACATAGTGGAAACATACATAATGATGTATGTGGTTCATTAGGCATAGTTGTGTGCGGAGGATTTTTCTACTTCATAAAAATTTTCAACAATGAATTAAGTATATATATAAGGATATATTTATTTGATGAGGAAGAAATATGAAACATTTGAATAGATTCAAATAAGTTTCAACATGAACTGGAAATCATCGTAATAGAAAGATCCTCATAGTGGAAATATTTGAATTACAAGTTTTAGCGAACATCTAAGAGAGTTACGAAAGTATTCCACAACTCACGTTTCTTGGAACACCGTAGTCATGATGGAGTATTCGAAAGACGTATCCAAACCTTGTTGGATTATGATGAGATAAAATAAAATAATGCCATTATATTTTGTGGATTATGCTCTAGAGACTATTGCTTTTACACTAAATAGAGTTTCATCATAATCCGTTGAAATGACACCATATGAGTTATGTCATGGATATAAATCCTAATAGTCCTTTCTTAAATTTTGGTATGCATACAATAAGTAAATGAGTTTACAACCAAAATCGGTTGAATGTCTTTGTTGGTTATCCCAGAGAACAAATTGGAAATTCTTTCCATTATGAAGTCAAAGACAAAAGTTTTTATCGGTGTTACTTGCTTATTTTCAAGAAATTGTTTCTAACGAAGTATTTGGGTGGGAGGACAATGAAACTTGATAAGGTTGATGAACCTGAGCATGATGATCAGAGTAGCGCAGCATCGGAAATGGTTCCGGAAGCGGCCACGATGATCATGGCTCCCATATCTACAAAGTGTTATAGTCATGAAGATCGAAATACCTATTGATCCTTGTAGGTATGGTTTACTTTGTGATCAAATAAATTATTTGTGGACAAATGATTGATTTTGAACAATGATAAACCAACTACATACAAAGAAGCTATGATGGGCCCTAACTCCGATAAAATGGCTAAGAGCCACGAAATCCTAGATAGTATCTAAAATCAAGCTTGGAGCTTGGTAAACCTTTTGAAGGAATAAATACTTTTTAAAGTAAATGGATCTATAAAATTAATAGACTTGGATATAATATCCTTGAAGAAGCTTAACTTGTCAAAATATTGTTTACGATAAAGTTCAAAGAGTTGACTGCGATAAGATTAGATCTTCAGCAACGATGCTTATAGTCTATGCGAATTGTTCTAGTAATCGCTACATATTTCTTTTGTGAGATAAGTTAGTAGGATGGCAAAATAAATTCCTTAACAGAAATATGTATTAAAGGTGTATACAAGATACAACTGAGAGTTTTGCTAGTCTGTAGAATACTAGATATGTATATGTATAGAAACTTTACTGAATGAAGTGAGTATCACGGAGTTGGAATCTTCACCGGATGAAATAATCAAAGAGTTTTGATTTCATCAGAAACGATGAAGATACTTGCATTTGCAAGAAATTAAGTAGAAGCGCCGAGACATATTTATAATACTTTATGTAGATGACATATCGTTGATTATAAATAATGTAATCATGTACTTGATGTGGTTAGAAGGTTTTATTGAAAATTAACTTCAATGAAAGGATATGGACTAAAAACATATTTAACGTTAAGATCCATGTAGATAGATTAAAACGCAAAATAAATTTAAGTCAGAATACATAGAATGAATATTGAAGTAGTTCAATATGAAAACGTTAAGAAGGTGTTCTTTTTTCATCTGGCGGTTTAAACAAGACTTGAGTGTATTTGACACTCAATGAGTAAAAACAAATGAGTGATTTTAGATCTCGAATAGTATGTACACAATCAGATGTCCTATGCTCTAAGGTGTTACGAGCATATATCAGAATGATTCATAAGATGATCATTGAACAACAGTAAGAATATCCCTGAGTGTTTTTTCAGAGCCGAGGATATAAATATGTAGTTTTATATGGGGTAATGACAAACGAATCGGTGTAAGGTGTTACAACGATATTAGTTTGGTCACATATAAAAATTAATTTCAATCTCAATTAAGCTAATTTGTTCATTAAACGGTAGCATAATGGGCTAGAAAGAGTCTATGCTAGATTTAGATGAGTTCTAAATACTGTGACGGATTCTACAAACGAAGGCAGAGTATCTCATTGTTTTGACAATGACTGAGGGTGTTTGAGTCGAGGAGTTCTTTGAGAACTTGGTGTAGTTCCGGTAGTGTCAGGATTATGAAACTATATTGTATGTGACAATATTGGTAACATATTTCAGACCGCGGAATAAAGGTTCCACCAGAAGACCAAACATATACGATTGATGCCGACTCATTTTAAAAAACTAAGTAATGCATAGAGACACAAATAAATTGCAAATACATACGTTTCTGAGAATGTCATATTCGTTGACTGAAACCTCTCCCATAAGCAACCATGATAAACATCATAAGGCTAAGGTGTTAGATATTTACAGATGTAAACTAGATTATTGACTCTAGTGCAAGTGGGAGACTGTTGGAGATATGCCCAAGTGTCAATAATAAAAGTGTTTATTGTTATATCTTAGTGTTCATGATAAATGTTTACATCCAATTCTATAATTGTATTAACCGGAAACATTAATACTTGTGTATTTTGTAAACATAAATGAGTTCCTAGTAAGCCTCTTGTTAAACTAGCTTGTTGATTAATAGATGATCATGGTTTCCTGATCATGAACATTGGATGTTATTAATAACATGATCGTATCATTAGGTGAATGATGTGATGGACATACACCTATAGTAAGCGTAGCATATGATCAACTCATTAAGTTCGTTGTGCTTCAAGCTTTAAATATACATAGTGACCTAATCCTTCGACCATGAGATCATGTTAATCACCTACACCGGATGGATGCTTTGATGAAACCAAACACTACTTCGTAAATGGGTCGTTATAAAGGTGGCATTAAGTGTTCGGAAAGTATAGGGTTGAGGCACGTGGATCAAGAGTGGGATTTGTCCATCCAAATGACGGATAGATATACTCTAGGCCATCTCGGTGGAATGACATCCAATTAGCTTGCAAGCATGTGACTGGCTCACAAGGGATATCATATCACGGTATGAGGAAAGAGTACTTATTGGTAAAGAGGTTTAACTAGGTACGGAGATACCGACGATCAAACTTTGGATAAGTAAAATATCGCGAGACGATGAGAATTGTTATTTTATCTAAATGGTTATTTCGATCACGAAGTCATCGTTGAATATGTGGGAGCTATTATGGATCTCTAGGTCCCGCTATTAGTAATTGATCGGAGAATAGTCTCGATCATGTCCGCATAGTTCTCGAACCGTAGGGTGACACACTTAAGGTTTGATGTCGTTTTAAATACATATAGAATATGGAATGGAGTTCGAATGTTGTTCGGAGTATCGGATGGGATCTAGTACATCACGAGGAGTTCCGGAATGATCCGGAGAATAAGATTTATATATGAGAAGTGACATTCCAAGTTTGGGAGTGGTCCGGTCAATTTATGGAAGGTTCTAGAATCATCCGGAATAAATCACTATGGAAGGTGGAACTCCACCAGCCCTAGCCAACCCACCAAGTGGGAAGGTGGAGTCCATGGTGGACTCCACTAAGGTGGCCGGCCACACCACAAGGAAGGGGAGGAATCCCACCTTGTCTAGGTTTCCCAATTTGGTAAGTTTTGGAGTTGGACTCCAATGTGGTTTTGGGGTAAACCCTAGGGATCTCCACCTATTTAAAGGGGAGGAGAGGGGAGGGGTTGTTCACCACTTTGCCGCACCACCAAGGGGCTCCCAGGTCAGCGCCCCAAGCCGCCTCTCTCCCAAACCCTAGCTACTCCCTCCTCCTTCTCCCGCGGTGCTTACGGCGATGCGCTGCCGGAGATCTCCACCACCACCATCACCACGCCGTCATGCTGGCGGGATTCCGAGGAGGTTCTACTACATCCGCTGCCCGCTGGAACGGGGAGAAGGATGCCGTCATGAACACCGTACGTGTGAACGAGTGCGGAGGTGCTGCCCAATTGTGGCACCGTCAAGATCTTCTACGCGCTTTTGCAAGCGGCACGTGATCGACTACATCCACCACGAGATTTATCTCGTTAATGCTTAGCGATCTTCGAGAGTATGTTGATCTTCACCTCGTTGCTACCATCTACTAGATTAGATCTTGGCTTGTTATTCGTTCTTGCGGTAGGAATTTTTTGTTTTCTATGTTACGAATCCCTACAGCATGCGAAGCTGCTCGTCGCGCGCAAGAAGCGCAACCAACGAGGTCTCCTCTAGGCCCCAAGGGCCGAGATCGGGCCACGCCGCCATCGCCCATCACCATGCTCCGGATGCCGCCATCGCGCACTACCGCCACGATGGGGAGGTCGGGAAGCCGCCACCCCACCCCAAGGTCGCGCCGTGCGGAAGTCCCCCCTCCCCCCTCCTCGCCGCCATGCCACCCAGACTTTGCCCAATGGCCTCCAATGGCGGCGGGGGACGGGAGGGAGAGAGGAGAGGGATATGGGGGTTCCCCTGAGTGGCCCGGCGCCGCCACCCAGGGGAGGCTTAGGTCGGGGGAGCGTGTTATACAGTAGAGGGGAACATCACTTGCTTGATTGTCATAGTGCATTTGATTCAGGTTTTTTGTGATGTTTGATGCTATATGTTCCTTGATGGCGCAGTATGGACAACTTTAGAATTTAAATGCTTATAATCAAAAAACCATTGTATAGTGAATATCATTGTCTTTTTTTTCGAGAGTGCACCAATAGCACACCATATATCTTTATAGAAGGTATATTTTTTTTACAAGAACCGGATCCAAGTTGCGAACAACTAAGCCGGTGAACACTCCCACTCACACCTAAGCCTACTCTCGCGGCACGATTGGCCTCCTTCCTACTTTCGCTGCCTCCCAAAGCCTAAACTCCGCCATGACGCTGTTTATGATCTATTCAGTGTTCTACTGAAGGAGTGTGTTTCCGAACGTCCTCGCGTTCCTCTCCTTCCATAATGTCCAAGCCACCAGGATCACTAGAGTATCGAGCCTCTTCCTATCCCTCTTCAACACATGTCTTATGATCCTGGTCCACCAATCCTCTAGGTTGCTCTCTGGCTGTGGTTCCTGAAGCTGAAGCATGTTCATGTGTATGCATCCCATCCACACCTTACGATCATTGCATCAATATGTGATCAACCGTGTCCTCCTCTTGTAAGCAAGTCTAGCAAGGCTCTATTTGCTCCACCAGACCATGCCCAAACCTCCTGTCTGCAGTCCAGAGTATGTACGTAAGCGCAAGCCAAGCGAAGGTTCTGCATTTCAGAGGCGCGAAGGACTTCCAGACCAATTTATGCATGTCGTTGATCACCATCCCATGGCACAGCAACATATAGGCGTGTTTCGCCGTGTACATGCCTGATTCAGAACGGTTCCAAATAAATTGATCCGACGTGTTCACCTCCCTGACCATTTCGTCCAAAACCTCCATAGCCGAATGCACTAAGACCAAATCTCCAACGTGAGCAGATCCGCGGGTATGTCCTTGATCCAAGTGTTCTCGATTAGGGCATCCTACGCCAACCCGATGTTCTTTCGTCTCGTAGTGACCACTGCGAACACTGCCGGCACCAGCTCTCCCACCGTACAACCGTATAGCCACCGGTCTTTCTAGAACAGGATGCTCTTCCCGTCACCAATGACGATGCTGACACAACTCTGGAAAACCTCTTTGGCCTTGTCATCCGCCCTCAAGTTTAGCCCCTTCCATGGCCTATTAGGATCGGTTCTCCTCAGCTACTCCCACCGAACACGGAGCGCCAGACCATGCAACCTTAAATCCTTGACGCCAAGCCCACCGTAGCACATCGGTTTGCAGGTGTTGTCCCACGCTACCAGGCATTATCCTCCATGAATCTCCTTCCCGGCCCAGAAGAAGGCTCTCAGCCATTTGGTTACCTCCTCCAACAGCCAAGCCGGGGCTTCCTCTACTAGTAACCAGTGTATAGGCCTCACGGTGATCATGGCTTTGATGAGTGTGAGCCGACCAACCCTCGCGATCATACCCTTCTGCCACGCCAGCACGCAATGAATAACCCCGTCCATCAGAAGCTGCCATTCAGCTTTGGTCAGCGGCCTAAGAGCTTGCTGGAGCCCTAAGTATTTGATCGGGAAGGAAGCTAGCTCACACCCCAGAACCTCCTTAACAACAAATTCAGCCTCCGTATCCCCTCTAATGAGAGTAGCCGTAGTCTTGTTGTAGTTCACTTTAAGCCCTGAAGCCTCGCTGAACAGCTGAAGAATTTCTTTAACATCACTCAACTCCAGTCTCTGGTTTGAAAAAAAAGCAGCGCATCGTCTGCATAAACCGAAATCCGCTGGAGGTGAATATCATTGTCAATGTTGAGAAACAAAAATGAGACAAACTTTTGTCTAATATGCACAGTTTATTCAAAATCAACCAGATTTTGGTTTAGCACATGTGTTCAGGAGATCTACTCCGGTGCCACCCGAGCCATACCACAAAATTGGTTTGCGGTAAAAACTTTTTGATATGGCTTTTTTGTGGTATCTGATAAAGATGCTCTAACAGAGGGAGATTTGAGAGCGATCTTGCTTTTTTTTCCATGCTCCTTTTTTCGTCGCAACTACAGCTTTTTTTAGATCGAAGACCTCCAGGCTCAGCTTATGTTGAACGCTTTTATAGTGTCTTACAACACAAAAAAGGAAAAAAAAGAAACTGGCAACCTCCTGTGAACTTAAACATAGACAGCTGAGAACCACAACAGGAAGGCAGCAAAAAAAAAAAAAAAAAAAAAACCTATAGTTAGCTCTTTGTTCGTTGAAGATTAGCAACCCCACTTGATCGCTAGCCGTCCGACGGAGGGAAAATAAATTGGCAGTCTTGGAGACGTTGATTGACTCGTGGACGAGCGTCGGAGAGTGAGTGTCCCTTTGCGGTGAGGAGGTGGGCACGCATGCAGCAGGCATGCGACGCGCGCCACCCGACGCGTACGTAATAGTAAGTGCTATGAATTAAATGGTCATGGATGCAGTAACTGGCATAGATTGCGCGATCCATGTTGCATGCATTCCCCGGCCGGCTCACGCAAACAGTTAAAACGGGCCAGCGAGCGGCACTCGTTCAATGATGGTTCGCACGTACGGAAAGAGAACTGAACCGGAACGGACCTCCCAGACTCCCAGCCCTGACTATTCTGGACGCGTTTGGTTGCATAGACGGTCCGGCTAAACATAGTTGGAACCAAAATCAGGAGTTTACATCTTTAGACGTTGCCAAAGGGCGCCGAATTAAGCATTTGGAT
>NC_061508.1:324933669-324947841 GCF_022539505.1 Lolium rigidum | reverse complement strand
CGTGTTTTTTTTGCTGCGTTTGGAAGACGTCGATCTAGCCGCGTCCCGAACGCGTCCCCATACATTAAAATAACTCATTATTTTTTTTGCATTTTTTTTACTTCAATAGAGAGAAGAAATTTGTAGGTACAATCGAGATTTTCAAAGTACTGCAACATATTGTAATAAATTACACATAAGAACTTCGAAAAATATGAACTAATTTTTTAAACTACTTCTTTGATGGCCCCGCCTCGTCGTCCTTACGGAGGCGTTTCCTGCTCGTCACCTCTTTCGAAGAGATAGTGGCGATCGACGCGTCCGAGGAGCTTGTGTCCACCTCCGACGAGTAGTCCTTGGTGTATTTGTCGTAGTCGGTGCTCGCCGGCTGCGACTCCGCCGATGCCTTCGCCTTCGCCCAGGCCCTTGCCTCCTTCTTTGCCATCGTCGCCTTCTCACCCACCTCCAGCCGTTTCCACCTGCCATCTCCATCCTCTTCCTCTTCCTCCTCCTCCTCCTCCTTCTCATGGCCGTCGTCGGCCTCCCACTACTCCTCGTGGCCATTCGTCGGCGGGGAACTATAGCTGCTAGGTGTCGTAGCTCTGTCCCACCAATGGCGTCATCCCAGCAGCTTCCCCTCGCTATCGGTGTCCGATGGCAAAGAGAGGTTGCTCATGGTCAGAGAGGGAGAAGACAGATGAAGGGCAATGGCCGGTTGGAGATCGGAATGCACATACGTAGGGGTCTTATTGAGCGGAAATGAATGGCGGCGCAGGTATCGAAGAGGGCTTCAGTTGGTCTTCCGGAGTTCGCGCTCCATTCCAGCGGTTCGCGCGTCGATCGACGCGGTTGCCACTACGACGATTCGCCTTCCCGGCAACTGCACCATCGCTAGGTAGGCGATGGTTGGGTTTCGTTCGTGTGTCAATGACATGTCGGGCCTGCCACTCCCCGCCTCGCTTCTCACTCTGTCCGGCGCGTCCGGAGCGTCCCCTGTGGACCGGGGACAGGCTCGGGGCGCCGGACACCGTATTGGACCGCGCGGGCGGAAAGCGCCTTTGGGGCGCGCGACTGGGAACGAAACAATGTCCTGCGTGTCCCAAAAACCTTTGGGGGACGCGGCTGGAGATGCTCTTATTCTTCACTCCGTGCTGACCACCAAAATCACAAAGCACTTTTCCCCCTTTCGGGCCTCATCAGTCAGTGCTTTGCATCCTCCGTTGAGCGCCATCGATAGTACTGCCTAGTTATTGTGGAGTTGTCCATCCAGACGCCGAAGTTGCCATGCCAAACTGGAATGGCAGCGAGAGTTAGACCCCGTTGCTCCTACAGGTTGATTCAAAATTCCACAATTTCTTGATACAGTTAGGGTTTGTTAGCGATTTGGGATTTTATGCTAGGACATGCCTTATACTCGAATCGGTTGCAATTTCGTGTGTACTAGGACTTCCCGGACATTGACTACGCTACAGAGTTCATAGAATATCCCTTATTTTGCGGCATAGCACACGATTGTCCTAAGGTGTGCCGAATGCACAAGTTTGAGCTTGTCAGTTGTGTTGCATTTGAAGGAAGTAACATTGGCCCCAGATTCTAGCTCTGTTCTGTGCAAAATGCAAGGCTCAAAATTTAGCTTTCGCGGTTATCAGCATATCCATGCTTCCTCTGCATTGCCCGCACATTTCAAAGTTTGTTCACCATAGCTATATGTGACCAGGTTATGTTGTTATGTGCATGAGGTATAGAACTGTGGATTTGTCGGTTGGATGGATAAAAATGGTCGTTCACAGCCAAAAATTCTCTGGAAAGATTTTGGGGAATGTATAATTTTTTTTTTGAACGGGAGGCAAAAGATTTGCCTCATTTCATTAAATAAGGAGAAGAGTCATGACATGACAAGCGATAAAAGAAAAAAAAGGAAGTACATGGGGACTACTCTCCCGTTATTACATGACTCAAGCACTTAGCCCCGGCGCACATCCAAAGTTTCACCTCCGTCTTTATATTATTGAGGAGGACCAAAGGAGGGGTGGATTTGTTGCGGAAGACTCTAGCATTTCGCTCATTCCATATTGTCCAACTCACAAGGATGGTTAGTGAAGCCAAGGCCTTCCGGTTTGGAACATTTGTAGACGACATATTCTCCCACCAAGATTGAAGTGCAATATCATCCGTCCACCCGTTGGTGTCAAAGGAGTCGGTCCCGAGCCAAACCTTCACCATTTCCCAAAGCCTCTTAGTGAAGCGGCAATGTGAGAGGAGGTGAGCCGCCGTTTCTTGAGTTTGCTTGCAAAGCGGGCAAAGGCCACAATTTGTCCAACCCCTCTTCTCAAGGCGATCGGCGGTCCAAAGCCTATTGTGGATGGCCAACCAAGCAAAGAACTTCATTTTTGGGGGGGCCCAAACCTTCCAAACCAACTTGTTCATAACGGTTGAGGTTGCACCGAAGAATTGAGCCTTATATGCGGAGGTGGTGGAGTATGTCCCGCTACTATTGAGGTTCCAAACAATATCGTCTTGTACATCCTCTCTTAGAGTAACCCCATTCAACTCTCTCCAAAGGGAGATGAACTCCGTAAGATGATGAAGTGAGAAATTGGCCTCCAACTTGATCTTTGAAATCCACGCATTGTTTCTTGTGGCTTGCTCCACATTCCACTTCTTCCTTGTTGAAACCCCAAAA
Organism: Lolium rigidum; assembly: GCF_022539505.1. Lineage (NCBI taxonomy): Eukaryota > Viridiplantae > Streptophyta > Magnoliopsida > Poales > Poaceae > Lolium > Lolium rigidum. The sequence continues at coordinate 324,945,179 of NC_061508.1, read as the reverse complement.
ATAAGAGGCGCAATGTCTTTGGGCTTCCTTTCATTGAGCCATGGAGAGTCCCAAAAAGGAGCGATCTTCCCATTCCCGATGGAGATTCACTACAAGGATGGATGAGAGGGTCAACAATACATAGTTGGTGAAGGAGATTTGGGATGAAGTACAATAGTTTTGTTGTTGAAGTGAAGAAACCTGATGGATGAGGCTGAGAAAAGAGCTGCGAAGGAGAACTTGGCCCGGACTAAGGACACCACTTCAACTGCTGAGAAGGAGTTGGGGGAGACGGAGAGAAGTAGTTGATGAGATTCATATGCTTAAGCAACTGCAGAAATCTCAAGCACAAATTATAAAGGTGAGATAGAAGAATTGAGATCATGAAAAGGAGGCCACGAATGAGGAAAAGAGAAAGCTTGAGTACATCATCTACAATATTCTCCAAGCAAAGGATGCTAATAACGATAATTTAAAAATAATCAAGATAATTTGGGAGGAGTGATTCGGCTATCTCACATTTTAGTTTGTAGTTGTACAGTTAGAACTTTTGCTCATGCTGTCATGTAGAAAGATTTTGTTTTATGCTGTAAATCGATGGTAAACTCACCACCTTAACCGGTCTATAGTTGGCACCGAAATAAGGTTATTTTGCATTGCAAGGACCAAATAGGATATACATAGCCTACCAAACAAGTGCTGATAGTGACCCAACTAATGCGAGTTATTTTCATGCAGGCTACCAAACAGTCTGCATAATATGGCCCCATTCATGCTTCTGCCCAGCCATACCCACCCCACCACTGTTAGACTGGGCTAAAAAAACGTGCAACCTACTCCCTTCGGGTTTTTTAATTAACTCGAATTTAGTATAGAGTTATACTAAATCTAAGTCAATTAAAAAAGATCGGATGAAATATAGACCAACCGCTCCATGTATGTCCCACATCCACTGCGTGATTTTGGTGCGGTCAAGATAACATATCACCCAACTAAAATCACCTAACCAAATCAATATGGAAAACGGAACAGCAAAAGTGCGAAATGAGTTTGAAACCTTCAATACATTACCAATTCTGCAAATAAATAAATAAATAAGTATTGTGCCGTCAAAAAAATGGTATTGTGAAATGCAGGAAGCCCGTATGTATTCCTCATAGATTTAGTACAAAACTATCATAAATTAGTGACATATAATTTGGGGTGTAGGTAGTATGTAGGACTCGGGGTTGATTTAAGGTGTAAAGTTCACTTTTTTTGCAGCCCCCTCCGCTGCTCCGCCTAACGATTCCGGCCAAATCCGCCACAACAATACAACACCTCCGCGGCATGATGTGGCCGATGAACAGCTCAATCCGTGCGGGGCGATGATGTGGAGGTCACTCCACGTTGCCGTATGGCCATGAAGCTCTAGACGAGCGTGGAGAACTTTCCGTCGCGGAGGTGGAGGATCGTTGTCAGTCGGAGGGCGCGTGGAACGCAATACCCTTGTGCGAACATGTTGGGTCACAGGCTCGATCATGGATATCTGCGCGCCATTCATCGCCGAGCACCGCACACACGACACAGAGGCAGGGAGATCATGTGCCGGACTTCCTCATCGCAGCGAGCCACCTCCATAAATGAGGACTCCGACGAGGCCGCGAATGAGGATGCCGGCAACGACTATGTTGTCCCTGACTTCGCCAAGGAGAGTGTTATAATGCGGATGAAGAAACTCTCAGTTCGCACCACAACCGAGGAGGTGAAGCGTTGCCGTGAGGTGGTTGAACGGCAAGTAGCTAGAGTTGGGGCTCCGTTCGAGTTGCGGGAGACTCGCGTAGAGCCAGGAGGCCAAGCTCCAACCCTATTTAGAGGTCTCCGACATCGAGTGAAGCTCTCTGTCGCCGCTCGCCCATAGGCCCCGGCGAGGTATCCCCAACTTTTAGCTTTTAGGATTAGTGTTAGGCTACATATGTGTCTGATTAACAATCTATGTATGTTTATATGAAATTCATCTACGTTTCCATGTTGAATTTTGCCTCGTAGGCTTTTTTTTATAGTTTTGCTAGTTCTCATCTAGCTGATGAGAACTAACTTAGTTGTCAGCCGAGTTCCACACCATCAGATTTGCATCATTTATGCATTTGAGTTGCAAGTTGAGTTGCAACTGAGATTTTTCAGTTGCAAGTTGGGTTGCAAAACTTTTTCAGTTGCAGCTGAGTTTGGAATTAGAAAAGTACCACCGAATCGTTAGATTTTTTTGTGATTTGTGCTAATGGTGAACTGCAACATGTGTTGCAGCTTGCAACTAAGATCCGATACATTATCCAACTGAGAATTAGTTACACCTTTTCTAAATTATACAGAGTGAATTTAAGGTTTTGTTTGGGCAGACGAATTGGCATACGGAACTAGTTTTAAGGGGATAGCAGTTTAAGGGATCTGCTAGATGCTCTAATTAGGCTGGGCACCGTTTTTTGCAGGAGCATGTTCACTTGCACATGCCATGGCACGTACCATATAACTCAGCGTGCAGCTGCCCCTAGCATGCATGCAGACTGCCTGCCCGTCCAGTTTTTGCTCCCCCTGTGCCGTCTACGTGCAGTAACTTAATGGCACACGCTCCTGCCTGCATGGACTGGCACCCCACGACGAAGTGCTCCTCACACTCGTCCGCCGTGGTATAAATCTGCAATCCAACACCACCTTTCTGCTGGCCGCTGCATTGTTCCTCACAAAAGCAGTACACCCTGATCGATCGATCTGTTCATCCACACAAACATGATGGACATGGAGATGGAGGTAACTAAGTCCACCAAAACATGTTACTGGTGTGCCTGACGATCTATCTCATATTCTCGTGTTGCTGATGCCTGTGTGTGTGTATTATCAGAGGATGCTCGGCTGCCAGATCCCGGCGTTCGGGGTGTGGAACTACTGCAGCGACCTGCCCATCACGCAGTACTTCGACCTCGCCATGCAGGCCAGGCTGCTCAAGCGCGGCAACCGCCGACGCTGCTGCTCCGGCGAGGAGGATCAGGTCCGCGGTGGCGGTGGCGAGCGGCGGCTCGTGCTGTTCGACACCTCGTCCCCGTCCACACGCAAGCCAGCCCAGATCAAGGTACGCGTGCAGAGGAGCGAGCGAGCGCGCTACAGGTCGATCAAGCTGTTTTTGCGATTTCGTTTTATATCTTTAGGATTGCAATCTAATACAGGTAGTATATATGTTGGCAGATCGCTGTAATGTTTCTGCTTTTGGGTCAGGTTATAAGGAGACAAGTAGAGAAGCAGAGCGACGCTGACGGCGGCGAGCTGCTGCGGGAGGAGGGTGATGGCGGCAACGGCAAGGGAGCTAGAGTGTCTGACAGCGCAGTGAAGCGTATGGTTGCTGTTGGCCCTGTGGATGAGGACCTCTACAAGGTGCCACGGCCGCTCATATACCAAAAACCCAGAAAGGTATATATATTGGTAGAAGAAGAAATGTCGACCCATGTTGTCTCCTAGGTTGTTACTGTTACCCTGCAACAGTTAACATTTTTATTCATTTTACAGATGAGGAAGGTGGTCTGGAGCTTGTGGATTGGGTGCCTGGGGCTGGACTGCATTGCCTAATAACAAAGCTGGAAGGAGCTAGTTATCTGTGTCTTCAAGTTACCACGTAGGCGTTTCCCTGGCTCCCTGCGCACCTCTAATCCTTTGGCTCTCCGATTCGTGTCAAAATATCAACCCAGGAGTTCTGTAGTTGGTTTGCTTTCCTGTATTAACACTGCTGTATTTGTAACTTGTGTAGCAAGTCCTGCACTTCCGTTCTATGATTGAAAATTTCACAACCCAGAGTTGGGCTTTATTAATTTAAAGCTGCGCACTCCGTGCCTACTATTTTAAAAAAAATGACTATAGCGAAGTTAAATTAACAACTGAAACCAAAGAATAAATTTCTTGTGTCAACCAGTAAATCTTGGTAGGAAATAGTTTTTTAAGAAAGTGAGGAATTATCATTGAACTTTAGATTTGAAATTATAAAATCTTTAAATTGAATGGGAACCTTGTATTCCCCATGTTTTTATTGAAACGAGGCAAAAGACATGCCATTTTCATTAATAGAGAAGATGTTTTAGAGTTTTTCGGACAATTGCCTAGGACACATCCTAGGGCTTTGACAAAAGCCTACTCTCCCGGAATTACATAGCTCAATTTTTTTTTTGCTCCGGCAAGACAATAAGCTCTTGCCTCATCCTTGATCTTGGTGACTACCACAGTCGTCATGGAATGATGACGCCGGAAGACTCAAGCATTACGCTCTTTCCATATGCCCAAGAGATGAGCATGATCATCGCCCACCGAGGCTTTCCTATTCATCCATCTTCCTAAGGAATTGTTTGACCACCAAACATCCACAAATGGTTCGTTGGAACTAGACTCCGGAAGTCTATCATGGATACCACACCACGAGAGGATCTCCTTCCAAACCTTTCAGGTGAACCTACACTTGTACAAGAGGTCCGCCATCCAAACTCGATTTTGAATAACCAACCAAGCAATGAATTTGCATTCTGGAGGAGCCCACACTTTTCAAACCGAAGCATTGACGGTGGTAGCGATAAGGACATCAAATTACATCTTATAACCCCAGGACGTGGACTACTTTCCATCCTTAGTGAACTTCCAATGGATGGTGTTGGGAACATCAATTGCAAGGTGAACATTGTTGAGAAATTCCCGAAGTTTGACAAACTCTTCAATGTGCTCCAAACCAAAATGTTGGGTCAAGGACCTTTTGAACGGTGCAATTTTTATGCTTACACAACTTGTAAATCTTCGGAGCCAACTTTGCACTTGCCGCCGGTAACTTTGTCACAATCTGCCCATAGATATGCACGTAGAAGAGCGATGATCCTATTGATGACCTATTTAGGCAGGTCAATGGATGTGATGTGATAAGTCGCTTCGATTCTGAGGACGGCCCGGACCAAGACCCCTTCTACCGGCCATATTGACATTCCTCCAATTTCTAGAGGTGAACTTGCCGGGAATTTTGTCTTCTAAGTATTGGAGGTCTGCTCTCTTCAGCCTAGTGCCACTCAAAGGGTGGCCCAAGTATCGCATTGGGAAAGTGGTTCTCTTTGCCGAATTTTTTTGAAGGACATCATCAAGGTCTATGTCTTCACATTGTATTGGAGACTTTTATGGTGGTTGGCACAAAAACCGGTCACAACACAAAAGCTAGTGAGGATGGAAGCAAGGCTAGGGATGCACTCTTTAAAGGGAGCCACAAAAACCGGTGCATCACCGGCATATAAAGAGGTGTGCACCATGGATGCCCTTCCATGAAGGGGGTGGAGACGTCCTTGTGTGATAGCCTTGGCGAAAATATGGCTGATAGGATCAATGGCCTAAACGAATAGAAGTGGGGACAACATGTCGCCTTGGTGAAGGCCTGGCCATGCTTTATTAGGTCACTGATGCGTGTAATTGACACGTCCGTTGGGAACCCCAAGAGGAAGGTGTGATGCGCACAGCGGCAAGTTTCCCTCAGTTAGAAACCAAGGTTTAATCGAACCAGTAGGAGTCAAGAAGCACGTTGAAGGTTGATGGCGGCGGGATGTAGTGCGGCGCAACACCGCAGATTCCGGCGCCAACGTGGAACTCTGCACAACACAACCAAAGTACTTTGCCCCAACGAAACAGCTGAGGTTGTCAATCTCACCGGCTTGCTGTAACAAAGGATTAACCGTATTGTGTGGAAGATGATTGTTTGCAAGAAAACAAGAAAACAAGTATTGCAAGCAGATTTGTATTTCAGTATAAAAGAATGGACCGGGGTCCACGGTTCACTAGAGGTGTCTCTCCCATAAGATAAAAGCATGTTGGGTGAACAAATTACAGTCGGGCAATTGACAAATAGAGAGGGCATAACAATGCACATACATGTCATGATAAGTACAAGTGAGATTTAATTGGGCATTACGACAAAGTACATAGACCGCCATCCAACCGCATCTATGCCTAAAAAGTCCACCTTCGAGTTATCGTCCGAACTCCCTCCGCATTAAGTTGCTAACAACAGACAATTGCATTAAGTATGGTGCGTAATGTAATCAATAACTACATCCTCGGACATAGCATCAATGTTTTATCCCTAGTGGCAACAAGACAACACAACCTTAGGGGTTTCGTCACTCCCCAGTGTGTCAATGCAGGCATGAACCCACTATCGAGCATAAATACTCCCTCTTGGAGTTACTAGCATCAACTTGGCCGCAGCCTCTACTAATAATGGAGAGCATGCAAGATCATAAACAACACATAGGTAATAACTTGATAATTAACATAACATGGTATTCTCTATCCATCGGATCCCGACAAACACAACATAGAGTATTACAGATAGATGATCTTGATCATGTTAGGCAGCTCACAAGATCCAACAATGAAGCACAATGAGGAGAAGACAACCATCTAGCTATTGCTATGGACCCATAGTCCAGGGGTGAACTACTCACTCATCACTCCGGAGGCGACCATGGCGGTGAAGAGTCCTCCGGGAGATGAATCCCCTCTCCGGCAGGGTGCCGGAGGAGATCTCCAGAATCCCCCGAGATGGGATTGGCGGCGGCGTCTCAGTATGGTTTTCCGTATCGTGGTTTTTTCTTATCAGGGGTTTCGCGACGGAGGCTTTAAGTAGGCGGAAGGGCAACGTGGGGGGCCACACGAGGGCCCCACACTACAGGTCGGCGCGGCCAAGACCTGGGCCGCGCCGCCCTATAGTGGCGGCCCCTCGTGGCCCCACTTCGACTACTCTTCGGTCTTCTGGAAGCTTCGTGGCAAAATAGGCCCCCGGGTCTTGATTTCGTCCAATTCCGAGAATATTTCGTTACTAGGATTTCTGAAACCAAAAACAGCAGAAAACGAAGCAATCGGCTCTTCGGCATCTTGTTAATAGGTTAGTTCCGTAAAATGCACGAATATGACATAAAGTGTGCATAAAACATGTAGGTATCATCAATAATATGGCATGGAACATAAGAAATTATCGATACGTCGGAGGCGTATCAGCATCCCCAAGCTTAGTTCTGCTCGTCCCGAGCAGGTAAACGATAAACAAAGATAATTTCTGGAGTGACATGCCATCATAGACTTGATCATATTGTAAACATATGTAATGAATGCAGCGATCAAAACAATGGTAATGACATGAGTAAACAAGTGAATCATAAAGCAAAGACTTTTCATGAATAGTACTTCAAGACAAGCATCAATAAGTCTTGCATAAGAGTTAACTCATAAAGAAATAAATCAAAGTAAAGGTATTGAAGCAACACAAAGGAAGATTAAGTTTCAGCGGTTGCTTTCAACTTGTAACATGTATATCTCATGGATAATTGTCAACATAGAGTAATATAACAAGTGCAATATGCAAGTATGTAGGAATCAATGCACAGTTCACACAAGTGTTTGCTTCTTGAGGTGGAGAGAGATAGGTGAACTGACTCAACATAAAAATAAAGAGAATGGTCCTTCAAAGAGGAAAGTATCGATTGCTATATTTGTGCTAGAGCTTTTATTTTGAAAACATGAAACAATTTTGTCAACGGTAGTAATAAAGCATATGAGTTATGAAAATTATATCTTACAAGTTGCAAGCCTCATGCATAGTATACTAATAGTGCCCGCACCTTGTCCTAATTAGCTTGGACTACCGGATCTTTGCAATGCACATGTTTTAACCAAGTGTCACAATGGGGTACCTCCATGCCGCCTCGTACAAAGGTCTAAGGAGAAAGCTCGCATTTTGGATTTCTCGCTTTTGATTATTCTCAACTTAGACATCCATACCGGGACAACATGGACAACGGATAATGGACTCCTCTTTAATGCATAAGCATGTGGCAACAATTATTATTCTCATATGAGATTGAGGATATATGTCCAAAACTGAAACTTCCACCATGAATCATGGCTTTAGTTAGCGGCCCAATGTTCTTCTCTAACAATATGCATGCTCCAACCATTAAGGTGGTAGATCTCTCTTACTTCAGACAAGACGGACATGCATAGCAACTCACATGATATTCAACAAAGAATAGTTGATGGCGTCCCCGAAGCATGGTTATCGCACAACAAGCAACTTAATAAGAGATAAAGTGCATAAGTACATATTCAATACCACAATAGTTTTTAAGCTATTTGTCCCATGAGCTATATATTGCAAAGGTGAATGATGGAATTTTAAAGGTAGCACTCAAGCAATTTACTTTGGAATGGCGGATAAATACCATGTAGTAGGTAGGTATGGTGGACACAAATGGCATAGTGGTTGGCTCAAGGATTTTGGATGCATGAGAAGTATTACCTCTCGATACAAGGTTTAGGCTAGCAACGTTATTTGAAACAAACACAAGGATGAACGGTGCAGCAAAACTCACATAAAAGACATATTGTAAACATTATAAGACTCTACATCGTCTTCCTTGTTGTTCAAAACTCAATACTAGATATTATCTAGACTCTAGAGAAACCAAATATGCAAACCAAATTAGCAAGCTCTAAGTGTTTCTTCATTAATGGGTGCAAAGTATATGATGCAAGAGCTTAAACATGAGCACAACAATTGCCAAGTATCAAATTATCCAAGACATTTTAGAATTAGTACATGTAGTATTTTCCAATTCCAACCATATAACAATTTAACGAAGAAGAAACTTCGCCATGAATACTATGAGTAGAGCCTAAGGACATACTTGTCCATATGCTACAGCGGAGCGTGTCTCTCTCCCACAAAGTGAATGCTAGGATCCATTTTATTCAAACAAAACAAAAACAAAAACAAAAACAAAAACAAACCGACGCTCCAAGCAAAGTGCATAAGATGTGACGGAATAAAAATATAGTTTCAGGGGAGGAACCTGATAATGTTGTCGATGAAGAAGGGGATGCCTTGGGCATCCCCAAGCTTAGACGCTTGAGTCTTCTTAGAATATGCAGGGGTGAACCACCGGGGAATCCCCAAGCTTAGAGCTTTCACTCTCCTTGATCATATTGTATCATACTCCTCTCTTGATCCTTGAAAACTTCCTCCACACCAAACTCGAAACAACTCATTAGAGGGTTAGTGCACAATAAAAATTCACATGTTCAGAGGTGACACAATCATTCTTAACACTTCTGGACATTGCATAAAGCTACTGGGCATTAATGGATCAAAGAAATTCATCCAACATAGCAAAAGAGGCAATGCGAAACAAAAGGCAGAATCTGTCAAAACAGAACAATCCGTAAAGATGGATTTTATTAGGGCACCAGACTTGCTCAAATGAAAATGCCCAAATTGAATGAAAGTTGCGTAAATATCTGAGGATCACTCACGTAAATTGGCTTAATTTTCTGAGTTACCTACAGAGAATTAGACCCAGATTCGTGACAGCAAAGAAATCTGTTTCATGCGCAGTAATCCAAATCTAGTATTTACTTTACTATCAAAGACTTTACTTGGCACAACAAAACACAAAACTAAGATAAGGAGAGGTTGCTACAGTAGTAAACAACTTCCAAGACTCAAATATAAAACAAAAATACTGTAGTAAAAACATGGGTTGTCTCCCATAAGCGCTTTTCTTTAACGCCTTTCAGCTAGGCGCAGAAAGTGTATATCAAGTAACATCAAGAGATGAAGCATCGATATCATAAGCTCCCCCATTTGTAGTGGTACTAAGGGCTTTGTCAATTTTAGGCCTATAATAATATTTCTTTGGTTTAGGCACTTTAGAGACATACATAAACTTTTGCTCCTTTCCCACATAAGCTTTCTCTCTAAACTCGTAAAGATGAAAAGGTTGAACCCAAGGTTCCCATAGCTTTTTCAAGTTCGCCAATCCTATTAATTTGATTATCATGGTCAACACAAGTTCCTAGGACACTAATTCTTTCATCAATTCCTCCTAAGGATTTATCAAGTTTATCAGCTTTATCAAGTAACATCTCCAACTTAGTTTCAACACTAAAAATTTTCTCTATGGTTTCCAATTTTTTCATAACATCCTCAAGGGAGGTTTCAATTTTAATTTCATTAACAGTGATGTTCCAAATAAACTCTCAATAATGCAACTAGCTTCTAAAGCGGGAGCACCTAGGAAGTTACCTCCCACGAGACAATCAAGAACATATCTATTCCAGACTAGAGATACCAACATAAAAATTCCCGAGTAGGATAGTGGTGGAGTGTTTCTTAGTGCACCTATTATGGGCATCACTAATTCTATACCAAGCATCTTTTAAACATTCTCCCCTTGTTGCTTAAACGAACTAACTTCAACTTCAGGATTACTCATTTTAACAGTAGTAAATAAAACAAACTAGATAAAGTAAATGCAAGTAAACTAATTTTTTTGTGTTTTTGATATAGCAAACAAGAAAGTAAATAAAGTAAAACTAGCAACTAATTTTTTTTTGTGTTTTGATATAAGTGCAGCAAACAAAGTAGTAAATAAAATAAAGCAAGGCAAAAACAAAGTAAAGAGATTGAGAAGTGGAGACTCCCCTTGCAGCGTGTCTTGATCTCCCCAGCAACGGCGCCAGAAATTTGCTTGATGCGTGTAATTGACACGTCCGTTAGGAACCCCAAGAGGAAGGTGTGATGCGCACAACGGCAAGTTTCCCTCATTTAGAAACCAAGGTTTAATCGAACCAGTAGGAGTCAAGAAGCACGTTGAAGGTTGATGGCGGCGGGATGTAGTGCGGCGCAACACCAGAGATTCCGGCGCCAACGTGGAACCTGCACAACACAACCAAAGTACTTTGCCCCAACGAAACAGATGAGGTTGTCAATCTCACCGGCTTGCTCAGTAACAAAGGATTAACCATATTGTGTGGAAGATGATTGTTTGCAAGAAAACAAGAAAACAAGTATTGCAAACAGATTTGTATTTCAAGTATAAAAGAATGGACCGGGGTCCACAATTCACTAGAGGTGTCTCTCCCATAAGATAAAAGCATGTTGGGTGAACAAATTACGGTCGGGCAATTGACAAATAGAGAGGGCATAACAATGCACATACATGTCATGATAAGTACAAGGTGAGATTTAATTGGGCATTACGACAAAGTACATAGACCGCCATCCAACCGCATCTATGCCTAAAAAGTCCACCTTCAGGTTATCGTCCGAACCCCCTCCAGTATTAAGTTGCTAACAACAGACAATTGCATTAAGTATGGTGCGTAATGTAATCAATAACTACATCCTCGTGCATAGCATCAATGTTTTATCCCTAGTGGCAACAGCACAAAACAACCTTAGGGGTTTCTTCACTCCCCGAGTGTCAATGCGAGCATGAACCCACTATCGAGCATAAATACTCCCTCTTGGAGTTACTAGCATCAACTTGGCCAGAGCCTCTACTAATAACGGAGAGCATGCAAGATCATAAACAACACATAGGTAATAACTTGATAATTAACATAACATGGTATTCTCTATCCATCGGATCCCGACAAACACAACATAGAGTATTACGGATAGATGATCTTGATCATGTTAGGCAGCTCACAAC
>NC_061508.1:324916907-324933569 GCF_022539505.1 Lolium rigidum | reverse complement strand
GTATTTTTGTGATAGAATAATAGTCGATGCATGAGCTATGTGAAAGATCTTCTCACTTGCCTGGTTCTCTTAAAAGAGCATTTAGACCAAACAAGACAAGGAAACAGAATTATGCTCCTCAGCTAGATTAGCTTTCCCACAAACACAAGAAAAATAACCACAAGTAAATTGTGTAAACAAGAACGACGAATTGCAGTAATGAACTATTTAAGCATTAGAAAAGTTGTGTGATAACTTTGAAAGGAAGGACATAACTAGAATGCAGTAAAAGTTTACCATTTCATATTGTTGGTGAAGACAAAAACGATGGCGGGAAGTTGGTATATATGCGCGTCCTGGACAAGGCTAACCCAAAAGGTTCCACACAAACCCTCTCAAGCTGCAATTTCTTGACATCCATGGAAAAATATTCCAATTCCAAGTCTGCCATCTTCAAAGATGAGCCTACGCGTCGTCCTGGGGCATCAGCACTTACTAGGAGAAAGTACCTCTCTGTTGAAGCTTTGATATTATGCAGACACCCAGAACCTAGTGCGATTGCCTTCACCATCTGCCACTGACTGGACCTCTTGCCTTTGTTTTGTCTAATGGTATAACAGAGGTCACGTTTGCCACCTGCAGGTTCATCGCGTATACCGAACAACCCAAGCTTGCCTTCCCCTGCCTCCAGAATGGCTACTCCGAACGTACTCCATCCTTTGGATGGGAGGTCAGCAATCGAGAACTCCATCCTCCGGGTGTCAAGCACGAGTAACTCTTTCCTTTTAATCATGGTGGACTCCCAGTAGAAGCATCCATAAGCGTAATGGCGTCTGAGAAACATAGGGTCCAGTGGTGAATTCGATGGTGAATTCACGGTCGACTCGCCCCTGCCGCGGAACAATTCACGCCAACCCTTGCACACGGAGGCTCGCCATTGTCCCGTGCTCGAAGAGAAAACGAAGGTGGCCAGCTTGCTTTCGCAGTGTACCACGCAGATGACTGTGAATGCTGTCGCTGCCTCGTCCTCGCCGAGGGGCGCGAGGCAAGGCTCGCACCAGGGCATGCGTGCCACGGGTGCCGGACGGCACACCGAAGCGGCCAGGGCGTCGGGAACCGAGGGGAGCGCGATGTACCGGCCGTGCAAGGGGTCGCACACCACGAGCTCCTTGAAGACCGGGGAATGCGCATCTTCTCCGTGGTCGCGGGCGAGGAGGACGCGGCCGTCGCGGATTTCCTGGACGATCCAGCCGCAGTGGGCTGGCAGGAAGGAGAAGGTGAAGTCGGCGGCGGCGGCGAACGAGCTGGCGGCGGGCGCGGAGGGGTGGGGCGGGAGGGCGGGGTGGAAGCCTTCGAGGTCGAGGAAGCCGAGTAGGGGCGGGGCGTGGAGGCGGCGGAAGCGGCGGAGGAAGGAGCCGTCGGTGACGAGGCGGCGGAAGGTGGTGCAGACGGCGGAGGTGCGGGCGATGTCTTCTGGGGCCGGCAATCGGAGAAAAATCTGCGCCAGCAGGTGGCTCGGGATCTCCGGCAGCTCCAGTGCCATTTCCTGCCCGGTCGACGGAGGAACGGGGCGTCGGAGGGCGGCGGAGTTCGCCGCCGGGAACCCCTCTTTTCAGATGCCGCCGGAAACCCTCGACGAGACTGGACTGGAAGAGGATGCGTCGGACTAGGGAAGTTTTTTCTCTTTGTTTTCTGTCTGTACTGGCGAAATGGGCCTTGGCAAGGCCTGCTGATTGCTGAGGACTAGCCTAGCCGAAATACCTCTCTGCGACTATAGTTCACTAGATTGACAACCAAATTCTCAAAACAAACAAAAAACTAGATTGACAACCGCAAATAAAAAAGAACATGTTATTGAACATGTTGTTCATCACGCCCCAGTTTAGTGGTTTTCCAACTTTCCTCTCTCTTCTCCCTCGGGCGGCTGTAGAGGCGAAAGGAAGGAGGCCAAGATCCCTTGCTCTGCCGACGGCCGGATCGTCGGTCTCCTCCCTCTCCGGTCGCCGTGGCGACGGGAGAGTGGTGGGACCTTTGATCTGTGCCTGATGCTTGTAGATAGTAGGGTAGGTCTCCCCGGCGGCGCGGTCAAGGAGGTGGTGGCGGCGGCGCTGTGGAATAAGTGTGCCGGACCTCGTTCCCCTTCCCGGCGATGCTCGTGGCGGAGTCGGCCGAGCTGCCGGGCTGTGTGTGCTCGGGGCGAGGTCGACGCGGCGAGGACAGCGACCGGCGCATGGAGCTTTTGTCCCCTGTCTCTCTCTTCGCCGCGGTAAGGAGGGCTCTGGCCTTGCTGCGGAGAGTCTGGGGGTGGTGCGGCGGAGTTCCGGCGGTCGTCGTCGGGTGCTGCTGCAGCTTCTATAGGAGCCCGCTGCTGTGGGGGCAGCCTGGTGCTCGCCTGCTTCGACAAGGTTGGTGGTTGATGGAGAGCGTCTTCGCTTCTTCTCTCTGGCTTCGGCTAGAGACGGCGACGGCGAGGCAGCGGTGGCTCGGGGATGTTTCCCCGCCGATGTTCGGTCAACGACTTCCATTCCGGCGGATGCGTCGGATGACTCTTGCGGTACTGCAACGCAGCTTGGCTACTAACGAGCCCTGGCTGTTCTTGGGTCTGTGGCAGGCTCGCCTTTTTTCTCCGATGACGTTCCGGCGACATTAGTGTTCGGCGCGGCGGGCAGTGCGGTGGTTGAGCTACAGGACCTGCAGGGACTTCTTTGTTATTTTCTGCTTTCAGTGGGTTCTTTTCGCTCTTTGTCTTGGGCAGGTGGCCTTCGGGTTGCTTCTAGGGTGTGGGTGCGTGTTCGGTCTTCGTTGTTGTAATCCTGTTTGAACACGTTCTTGTTTCCTCAAAAAAAAAAAAAAACATGTTGTTCATCATTCACAGAAATGGGAAACAAATAATGTATGCCAATGTGTCTAAATTTACTTTTTTTTACTTCACTTGCACTCTGCAGTTCATTTCATATGGGTTGGAGTAGTTTTTTTCTTTTTTTCTGTAAATGAGTTCTTACCCCTATAATTTTTAAGGTGGAAGAAGACAATATAAAGCTTCTAATCATACGTGGTTTTAAAAATGACAAGCATATGATAAATAACTGTACTGAAACACGCACATACAAAAATAAAGATACTACAAGCATAAGAAATTTTTAACCATTAAGTAGTTTCATACAAATATTTTTTGCATATATTTTGGTGAAGATTCACAACTGAAGAATAAAGACAACAAGCATTTTTCAAATATATTTACTCCGTAACATAAAATATAATTTATTTAAACATGGAAAAAATCTAACAGGGAGATTTTGTAAGGAAATAATTAAGTGTAATTAGAAGCCAAAACCTAACGGATTACATAATTTGAACAACTAAACGCGGAGTTTCTAAATACTGAACTTAGGGCATGTATAATGGTAGAGAAGGCATAGCTTCTCTTAGCTCTCCATGTCATCTAGAGAAGGCAATGACTATAACTTGTACTCCTTCCATCTAAAAATAGACGTATCACTCTTTTATCTATTTGTATCTAGATGCATTTTAGTTAGAGATACAACTGTATCTAGATAAAGTTGAGACACCTATTTTTAGACGGAGGAAGTACAATGCATATGTTGTTAAGGGAAGGCATGCGGTATAATGGAGTAAGTCGTCTTCTCTTATTTTATATAAGGGGTCATCCATTAGCTAAGGGAAGGCAACTTTTTTTTTCTATTCTCACTAGTTGAATGTTCGTACTTCACTATGGTTTCTTAAATATTTTTTCATTGAACCTCTTACATATATAAAGCATGTAATAGAGAACTTGTGTGTTGCTTTCGAACAAATAAAAGTGTGTAATGCCATTTGTAAAAAGTCCAGGCCCGGGCCCACAGGAGTGCGGCCCGTGCGGCCGCACAGGGCCCCAAATTTTTGGGGGCCCATAAATCCAACTTAGCCTTTATATTACACATACTTCACATTATATAAACAAAACTATTGGAGGCCAGCTGGTGCGTCATTTCAGTAGATATTAAGTGTTAGATTGTAGGCTCGATTCCTACTTGAGGCAATTCCTCAAGTTTTTCTTCTTTTGTCGGACTTTTTGTATTCGATCGGTGTCTATAAGGCAAATACTTAATTTATTTATTTCATATTTTTATCATTTTCTATTGAATGAATATGATTCTAAAGTGATATGGCAGTATTGTATATTCGTATAATGTGGGATAAGGCTTATCTATGTACATGTACTTGTTGTGTAGCTTTATTTTCTTAGTTTTAAAATCCCAAAAGCTTTAAATACATCAAAACCATTAGGTGTAGGTTTTGTTGTTGAACCGTCGGTCCCATCTATCTGAAACATATATACATTACAATTATTCATTAATTATATTTCTATACCGAGTTAGGACCCCATTTAAAATTTCGCACAGGGCCCCGGATTTTGCCGGCCCGGCCCTGAAAAAGTCATTCCTAAAAGTGCATAATATCACATATATAAAAAAATCATTCTATTGTGCAAATGTATGCCTTGATTGTGGTTCATGATAATAACATGACATATGATGTTTTGTGATATCATGGTGATACATGTTGACATCATTCTCAGAAAATGCTAAAGAGACAGGCTGAATCAGAAGCAATTTCAATGGAAGAAGAAAGAGAAGAGCACAACAATGTTAGACTTGAGCACACTCATCCAGCTTTGCTTAAAGGCCCTATAACAGGACACCTTTCGTTTTTGCAAGTCAACAAAAATGAAGAGCTATGTCCTACACATAGACGAAGCGAGCAAAATCCATATAGGAGTGACACAAATTGGTTTTCAGAGCAGCTTAATAATGAGTTCCAACATTCTACTTATGAGTTCAATGAAGGTCTACCACAGGCTCAATCAGTGGGAAGGAAAAAAATTAAGCCACAAAAAAAGAAGTGCAAAGCAGAGATACCACCACAAATGGGAGCAAGAATAAATACTCTCATTCCAGAGGGTAGCTACAAAGGGGAACAGTTATATCCCATTGTGGCAAACCAGCTCACCTTAGAGATGATCAAGGTAAATCAGAACCCAAGTCACAACAACAATAACCAGATAAGCGGCAGAGAGTTAAGTAAAAAAGGAAATGTTGAAGGAAACTACTGAAATTGAAGAATATGCATGGGCGCCACCCTTTAAGGCGCCACTGGCGTCATGAGTCTTATCAGTTGGAACTATCAAGGTGCTGGCAAGAGCCTTGACAGTAACAAGATGACATATCTTGCTCGTTTGATACACTCTACAATACCAAGGTGACCTTTATCTCTGAAACAAAAACCTCGAAATATAATAAAGTGCAATTATCTAATCATTTTAATATGGCTCATACTTATGTAGTACCAGCTGAAGGTCGATCTGGATGGTTATGGCTTCTATGGGACAGCGATATAGACTTGAAGATTATCAAGGCCTCCTCCAACTTTATTTTAGCTTCCCTTATTAATGCCTCTACTAAAGAGGCCTTTAGTCTAGTTTGTATGTATGGAGATCCCAGTCATAACAAAACTATAGATCATTGGGAACAAATCTCCACTTTTGTAAAGGATAATAGTGGTAAGCATGTGCTATGTATGGGAGACTTAAATGAGCTTATGTATCCTGAAGAAAAAAGTAATGCAAGTCGGGTAAATCAATCTAGAATGAATTTATTTTGCTCCCTTGTTAAAAGTTGTGGTCTTTTTGACTTGGGGTATAATGGTCCTGCCTATACATGGTGCAATAAAAGGTACTCATCTAAACCTCTATATGAAAGGCTTGACAGGTTTTTGACCAATGCAGAATGGAGTAATTTATTTCCAAATGCTAATATCTACAACCTTCCAATCCTGCAAGGTGACCATGCACCTCGCGTGAGATCAGCGGGATCGATGTATGGATTTTCCAAATCATCGAAAGCTTCTGATGATAAGGGGTGGTCCGATCTTCTCAGTAAGCAACGGTGGTGATGATGATCACGGGATGAACACATCGGAGAAACACGATGATGTAGTGGATGATAACTTGTATGACGCAACGAGATCTCTCGTTTGGTCCCTGTCGCCAATGCAACAGCTCTCAACCCTGCAAGATATTCGCAACTCCACACACTTGCGCACGTAGCCGCCGACCACGAAGCGGTAAGTTGCAACCGTCTAATTCCCAATGGAACAGCAGATCACACAAGACTTTCAGGGGTTCAACACCAAATCGATGCAATATGGTGTAGAAATTCAATAGAGTTGCAAAGCAATCAACTATGAACTAGGGTTTATCTTAAATGTGGTCTAAAGCTACTTTGGGGGCGTCATGGGCACTTATATAGGGGTTCAGGACAACCTCAGGTCGAAAAAGTACGAAAATAACCGACCCAGAATAGATCTGGTCGAGACAGACTCGGACTAGGCCGGCCTGGGTGACATAGGCATCCCCAATGGGCCTGCCGAAGATGGTATCCGGGGTTTACTGAAGGCCCACGACCCGAAGTTTATGAAGCCCGGAAGCCCAGTCGAGAGATAGTTTGGAAAGATAGAGTTTTATTAGGAATATCGACTTGTAACTATTACGGGATAGACTCAGATAGTCTCCCGGACTTTGTAACTTGTACATCACGAAACCCTCGGCTCCGCCTCCTATATAAGGGGGAGTCGAGGGACAAAGAAAGCATCGATTTCATTGTCAACACAACCCTAGTTTTCATAGCAGTCCAGTACTTTTCTGGCTGAACCTTCGAGATCTACTTGCCCTTTACTTCCCTAAAAACCCTAGTCTACAATCTGTAGGCATTGACAAGTCGATACCTTGTCAATTGGCGCCGACCGTGGGGACTGAAGGCGACAAGGATCTGATCTCGATGGCACGCTCAACATCGTCGACGTCTTCGGTGGGAAGCAACGCAATGGACAGAGGTAAACAGATCAAAACTGATCTAGTCGATTTTGTTCCTCACCCGCCCTCCCGTGTAGATGCATATGCGTATCTGGAGGAGCCTATGGAGATGACGTTCAGGGGGTTCCACTTTCGCGTCGGAAAAGAAGGGCCGCATCGTCTCGAGGTTCCGGTTTCGACGGGATCATCGGCGGCCGATTCCGATTTTTCGGGTTCATCGTCATCGTTCAAGATCGACGCCGAGGAAGTCTCGTCGCCGCGCTTCGCCAAGTCGGCAACAAGCGGTGAACTCATCAAGATCTTCGGCGGCATGTCCTTCGAGTCGCTTGCGGACTCCAATATAAGCAGCGACTCAGATAGCATCGACAGCTACAACTTCATCGACAGATCTACTTCTGTTCGGGAGGTCTTCACCGATCAATACGACGGTGTCACCAACCCCAACAAGTATACAACTTCAAAATATCATCAAGTTTACACAATTGGAGAAGGAAGTCGCCCGCAGGAGGAGACGTCAGAGGCTTTCGATGATGTGGGAAATCCATACATCGATCCCGCTGATCTCACGCGAGGTTTGGGCACCAAGTACATCGGGCCTGCAACGCGACATATGGTACAACTTCCGCAAGCAGCCTCGGACAGAGCGGCAAGAGCTATGAACGGCACAGAACCGATGAATACGACTGCAACAGCCAAAGAATTGCAAGCGTACCAATATAAACTTGCCCGTGCTGGACGAGAACTTGAAAAACAGAAAGCTGAGCTTGAAAAAAGGAAAGCCGCCGCTTCTGCGTCAAGCAGGCGATGAGCTGAGTTGAGTCGACAGTCAGGAACTTCGGGAGATAATCACAGAAATGCTCGCAATAGGGGAAGATCGCGGCTGCAGAACATACCTGAAGCCGAGAGGGAGCATCTGATCCAGAACCTCGACATGTCTTTTATGTCAATAGACACGAGAGGAAACATTATCCCTAAAACGCCAGAAGCAGGATATATGGCGACACAGGCCTTTATACTGGCAAACAGGCCACCCCCAGGAGATCCAAGAGAGGCATTGTATAACATGGCCATTGCAGGAGTTGGAGTTATGGGGACAGCGTTTGCAGGAACAAGCACACCCCCCGAAGGTGCTGCAAGACAAAACAGTCCACGACCTACATGGGCGGTACAGGATCCCCCGAGAACATCGGCAAGAGATACAACGACACAGGCGCGGGTCGACAGGGCGCGTCAAGAAAGGAGAGAACGTCGGCAGTCACCAGAGGTTGACGAGGAGGAGATGTGCGGACTCCCCTGTTTTACTCGACGAGTTTGCAAAACGCGAGTTCCATCTGGTTTCAAATTACCCGACAACTACAAGAAGTTCGATGGTTTGCAAGATACGGAGGATTGGCTAGTCGACTACTTGGAAACAGTAAAGTTGACAGGTGGAACCAAATCAACATCCATGCAGAGCATCCAGGTATATTTGAGTGGTGCAGCACGATCATGGATCAAGAAGCTACCACCTGGATCCATCGACAGCTGGGAGACCTTTGAGGACATGTTCGTGAAGAATTTCCTATCCACATGCAAGAAACCTGCATCAATAGAACAATTGAGAGCCTGTCGACAGAAGTATGATGAGTCGATGAGGATGTACATCCAGAGGTGGAACATTGATGTCTACGCACGCTTCTATTCCTGTAGACAGTGTTGGGCCTCCAAGAGCAGAGGTTTGTAGAACAGCAGCAAGTTTCCCTAAGTGAATCACCCAAGGTTTATCGAACTCAGGGAGGTAGAGGTCAAAGATATCCCTCTCAAGCAACCCTGCAATTAAGATACAAGAAGTCTCTTGTGTCCCCAACACACCTAATACACTTGTCAGATGTATAGGTGCACTAGTTCGGCGAAGAGATAGTGAAATACAAGTATAATGGATGATTGTAAGTAGTAATTGCAATCTGAAATAAACATGGCAGCAAGCAAACATGTAACGGAACTTGTTGGAAACGGTGTTTCAATGCTTAGAAACAAGGCCTAGGGATCATACTTTCACTAGTGGACACTCTCAACATTGATCACATAACTGAATAAATAAATGCTACTTTCTACACTCTCTTGTTGGATAACAAACGCCATTCATTGTGTAGGGCTACAAAAGCACACCTCAAGCCGGAGTAAACAAGCTCCACAACATCCGGAGTTCATATTAGAGTAGCCTCTAGAGTGCATAATAGACCGTTGCAATTTAGACTGAGTACTAACATAGCATACACACTGTCAACAATAGCTATGAAAGGGGGAATAGGTCGCATCAATACTATCATAGTAATAGTTAACTTCATAATCTACAAGAGATTACAATCATAACCTACGCCAAGTACTACATGATGCACACACTCGTCAACATTACATCATGGAGGAGGAATAGACTACTTTAATAACATCACTAGAGTAGCACATAGATTAATAGTGATACAAAGCTCATGATCACATAAAGATCACACCATGGGAGAGAGAGATGAACCACATAGCTACCGGTAGAGCCCTCAGCTCTCGGGGAGAACTACTCCCTCCTCATCATGGGAGACAAGCAACGGCGATGAAGATGGCGGTGGTGTCGATGGAGATGACTCCGGGGCAATTCCCCGTCCCGGCGGCGTGCCTGGAACGGAGACTTCTGTCCCCC
Organism: Lolium rigidum; assembly: GCF_022539505.1. Taxonomy (NCBI): domain Eukaryota; kingdom Viridiplantae; phylum Streptophyta; class Magnoliopsida; order Poales; family Poaceae; genus Lolium; species Lolium rigidum. Next base: position 324,924,048 of record NC_061508.1, on the reverse strand, counting down.
GAAACAGAGTTTCGCGATGGCGGTGGCATCCCTGGAGTCTTTCTGGAGTTTCGTCAATTGTTGTAGGGTTTTCACGTCACGAGAGATTATATAGGCGAAGAGGCGGCGCGAGGGGGTGCCTGGGGGGCCCACCCCATAGGGCGGCGCGCCCCCTCCTAGGCCGCGCCCGGTGTGGTGTGGGGGCCCCGGGCCTCCTCTCCGGCTCCCCTTCGGTGTTCTGGTCTGTCTCGGTGAAATAAGATGTTTGGCTTTTGTTTCGTCGAATTCCGAGAATATTGCCCGAACAGCCTTTATGGAACCAAAAACGCAGTGAAAACGATGAACCGGCACCTCGGCATCTTGTTAATAGGTTAGTTCCGGAAAATGCATAAAATCATTATAAAGTGTGAGCAAAACATGTAGGTATTGTCATAAAACTAGCATGGAACATCAGAAATTATAGATACGTTGGAGACGTATCAAGCATCCCCAAACTTAGTTCCTACTCGCCCTCGAGTAGGTAAACGATAACAAGGATAATTTCTGAAGTGACATGCTACTATCATAATCTTGATCAATACTATTGTAAAGCATATGAGATGAATGAAGTGATTCGAAGCAATGGTAAAGACAATGACTAAACAACTCGAATCATATAGCAAAGACTTTTCATGAATAGTACTTTCAAGACAAGCATCAATAAGACTTGCATAGGAGTTAACTCATAAAGCAATAAATTCTTAGTAGAAAGTTTTGAAGCAACACAAAGGAAGATATAAGTTTCAGCAGCTTGCTTTCAACTTCAACATGTATATCTCATGGATAATTGTCAACACAAAGTAATATGATGAGTGCAAATAAACAAGTATGTAGGAATCAATGCACACGAGTTGACACAAGTGTTTGCTTCTAAGATAGAAGGAAGTAGGTAAACCGACTCAACATAAAGTAAAAGAAAGGCCCTTCGCAGAGGGAAGCATGGATTACTATTTTTGTGCTAGAGCTTTTATTTTGAAAACATAGAAACAATTTTGTCAACGGTAGTAATAATTCATATGTGTTATGCATAAGTCATCCTATAAGTTGCAAGCCTCATGCATAGAATACCAATAGTGCTCGCACCTTGTCCTAATTAGCTTGGATTTACATGGATTATCATTGCATAACATATGTTTCAACCAAGTGTCACAAAGGGGTACCTCTATGCCGCCTGTACAAAGGTCCAAGGAGATAGATCGCATTATATTTGACTTCTCGTTAATGATAGATCTCAACTAAGGAATCCATACCGGGACAACATAGAAAACAGATAATGGACTCCTCTTTAATGCATAAGCATTCAACAACAGATAATATTCTCATAAGAGATTGAGGATTAATGTCCAAACTGAAACTTCCACCATGATGCATGGCTTTGGTTGGCGGCCTGATACGTCTCCGACGTATCGATAATTTCTTATGTTCCATGCCACATTATTGATGTTATCTACATGTTTTATGCACACTTTATGTCATATTCGTGCATTTTCTGGAACTAACCTATTAACAAGATGCCGAAGTGCCAGTTGCTGTTTTTGGTTTCAGAAATCCTAGTAACGAAATATTCTCGGAATTGGACGAAATCAACGCCCAGGGTCCTATTTTGCCACGAAGCTTCCAGAAGTCCGAAGAGGAGACGAAGAGGGGCCACGAGGGGCCACACCCTAGGGCGGCGCGGCCCCCTTGGCCGCGCGGCCCCGTGGTGTGGGGCCCCCGTGCCGCCTCTTGACCTGCCCTTCCGCCTACAAATAGCCTCCGTCGCGAAACCCCGCAGACCGAGAGCCACGATACGGAAAACCTTCCGCAGACGCCGCCGCCGCCGATCCCATCTCGGGGATCCAGAGATCGCCTCCGGCACTCCGCCGGGAGAGGGGAATCATCTCCCGGAGGACTCTACGCCGCCATGGTCGCCTCCGGAGTGATGTGTGAGTAGTCTACCCCTGGACTATGGGTCCATAGCAGTAGCTAGATGGTTGTCTTCTCCCCATTGTGCTATCATTGTCGGATCTTGTGAGCTGCCTAACATGATCAAGATCATCTATCTCGTAATTCTATATGTTGCGTTTGTTGGGATCCGATGAATAGAGAATACTTGTTATGTTGATTATCAAAGTTATATCTATGTGTTGTTTATGATCTTGCATGCTCTCCGTTATTAGTAGATGCTCTGGCCAAGTTGATGCTAGTAACTCCAAGAGGGAGTATTTATGCTCGATAGTGGGTTCATGTCTCCGTGAATCCGGAGGGGTGACAAGAACCTCTAAGGTTATGGATGTGCTCGTTGCCACTAGGGATAAAACATTGGTGCTATGTTCAAGGATGTAGTCACTAATTACATTACGCGCAATACTTAATGCAATTGTCTCGTTGTTAGCAACTTAATACCGGAGGGGTTCGGATGATAACCTCGAAGGTGGACTTTTAGGCATAGATGCAGCTTGGATGGCGGTCTATGTACTTTGTCGTAATGCCCAATTAAATCTCACTATACTCATCATGATATGTATGTGCATGGTCATGCCCTCTTTATTTGTCAATTGCCCAACCGTAATTTGTTCACCCAACATGCTCGTTTATCTTATGGGAGAGACACCTCTAGTGAACCGTGGACCCCGGTCCAATTCTCTTTATCGAAATACAATCTACCGCAATACTTGTTCTACTCGTTTTCTGCAAACAATCATCTTCCACACAATACGGTTAATCCTTTGTTACAGATAAGCCGGTGAGATTGACAACCTCACTGTTTCGTTGGGGCAAAGTACTTTGGTTGTGTTGTGCAGGTTCCACGTTGGCGCCGGAATCTCCGGTGTTGCGCCGCACTACATCCCGCCGCCATCAACCTTCAACGTGCTTCTTGGCTCCTACTGGTTCGATAACCTTGGTTTCATACTGAGGGAAACTTGCCGCTGTACGCATCACACCTTCCTCTTGGGGTTCCCAACGGACGCGTGTTGAACGCGTATCAAGCAGCTTTTTCTGGCGCCGTTGCCGGGGAGATCAAGACACGCTGCAAGGGGAGTCTCCACTTCTCAATCTCTTTACTTTGTTTTTGTCTTGCTTAGTTTTATTTACTACTTTGTTTGCTGCACTAAATCAAAATACAAAAAAATTAGTTGCTAGTTTTACTTTATTTGCTATCTTGTTTGCTATATCAAAAACACAAAAAAATTAGTTACTTGTTTTACTTTACTTAATATCATGCATGTTTTTATTTCACTAGTTAAGCATAATGGAAAACAACAAAAATATGAGAGATCTTTATGAACTTTATCTTGAATTAGGACATGATGTGTTTGAAGAGAGAATTAAAAAACCCATGGAACTTTATATGCATGCTAATGGGAATGTTATTACTATGGATGCTTTGAACACCATTGTTGCAAATGCTATGGAAAATTCTAAGCTTGGGGAAGCTGGCTCTGATGAGCATGATCTTTTTAGTCCCCCAAGCATTGAGGAGAAAATTTTCTTTTATGATTACAATATGCCTCCTATATATGATGATAGCCACTTTGTTGAATTTGCTCCCACTACAACTAATAAAATTGATTTTGCTTACGTGGAGAGTAATAATTTTATGCATGAGACTCATGATAAGAATGCTTTATGTGATAGTTACATTGTTGAGTTTGCTCATGATGCTACTGAAAATTATTATGAGAGAGGAAAATATGGTTGTAGAAATTTTCATGTTACTAAAACACCTCTCTATGTGCTGAAATTTTTGAAGCTACACTTGTTTTATCTTCCTATGCTTGTTACTTTGCTCTTCATGAACTTGTTTATTTACAAGATTTCTATGCATAGGAAGCATTTTAGACTTAAATGTGTTTTGAATTTGCCTCTTGATGCTCTCTTTTGCTCCAAATACTATTTCTTGCGAGTGCATCATTAAAACTGCTGAGCCCATCTTAATGGCTATAAAGAAAGAACTTCTTGGGAGATAACCCATGTGTTATTTTGCTACAGTACTTTGTTTTTATTTTGTGTCTTGGAAGTTGTTTACTACTGTAGCAACCTCTCCTTATCTTAGTTTAGTGTTTTGTTGTGCCAAGTAAAGCCGTTGATAGAAAAGTAAGTACTAGATTTGGATTACTGCTAGCGTTCCAGATTTCTTTGCTGTCATGAATCTGGGTCTACCTCCCTGTAGGTAGCTCAGAAAATTAAGCCAATTTACGTGCATGATCCTCAGATATGTACGCAACTTTCATTCAATTTGGGCATTTTCATTTGAGCAAGTATGGTGCCATTTTAAAATTCGTCAATACGAACTGTTCTGTTTTGACAGATTCTGCCTTTTATTTCGCATTGCCTCTTTTGCTATGTTGGATGAATTTCTTTGATCCATTAATGTCCAGTAGCTTTATGCAATGTCCAGAAGTGTTAAGAATGATTGTGTCACCTCTGAATATGTTAATTTTTATTGTGCACTAACCCTCTAATGAGTTGTTTCGAGTTTGGTGTGGAGAAAGTTTTCAAGGATCAAGAGAGGAGTATGATGCAACATGATCAAGGAGAGTGAAAGCTCTAAGCTTGGGGATGCCCCGGTGGTTCACCCCTGCATATACTAAAAAGACTCAAGCGTCTAAGCTTGGGGATGCCCAAGACATCCCCTTCTTCATCGACAACATTATCAGGTTCCTCCCCTGAAACTATATTTTTATTCCATCACATCTTATGTGCTTTGCTTGGAGCGTCGATTTGTTTTTGTTTTTGTTTTGTTTGAATAAAATGGATCCTAGCATTCACTTTATGGGAGAGAGACACGCTCCGCTGTAGCATATGGACAAGTATGTCCTTGGTTTCTACTCATAGTATTCATGGCGAAGTTTCTCCTTCGTTAAATTGTTATATGGTTGGAATTGGAAAATGATACATGTAGTAATTGCTATTAATGTCTTGGGTAATGTGATACTTGGCAATTGTTGTGCTCATGATTAAGCTCTTGCATCATATGCTTTGCACCCATTAATGAAGAAATACATAGAGCATGCTAAAATTTGGTTTGCATATTTGGTTTCTCTAAGGTCTAGATAATTTCTAGTATTGAGTTTGAACAACAAGGAAGACGGTGTAGAGTCTTATAATGTTTTCAATATGTCTTTTATGTGAGTTTTGCTGCACCGGTTCATCCTTGTGTTTGTTTCAAATAAGCCTTGCTAGCCTAAACCTTGTATCGAGAGGGAATACTTCTCATGCATCCAAATACTTGAGCCAACCACTATGCCATTTGTGTCCACCATACCTACCTACTACATGGTATTTTCCGCCATTCCAAAGTAAATTGCTTGAGTGCTACCTTTAAAATTCCATCATTCATCTTTGCAATATATAGCTCATGGGACAAATAGCTTAAAAACTATTGTGGTATTGAATATGTAATTATGCACTTTATCTCTTATTAAGTTGCTTGTTGTGCGATAACCATGTTCACTCGGGGACGCCATCAACTACTCTTTGTTGAATTTCATGTGAGTTGCTATGCATGTCCGTCTTGTCTGAAGTAAGAGAGATCTACCACCTTATGGTTAAGCATGCATATTGTTAGAGAAGAGCATTGGGCCGCTAACTAAAGCCATGATCCATGGTGGAAGTTTCAGTTTTGGACATATATCCTCAATCTCAAATGAGAAAATTATTAATTGTTGTTACATGCTTATGCATAAAAGAGGAGTCCATTATCTGTTGTCTATGTTGTCCCGGTATGGATGTCTAAGTTGAGAATAATCAATAGCAAGAAATCCAATGCGAGCTTTCTCCTTAGACCTTTGTACAGGCGGCATAGAGGTACCCCTTTGTGACACTTGGTAAAAACATGTGCATTGTGATGATCCGGTAGTCCAAGCTAATTAGGACAAGGTGCGGGCACTATTAGTACACTATGCATGAGGCTTGCAACTTATAAGATATAATTTACATGATACATATGCTTTATTACTACCGTTGACAAAATTGTTTCATGTTTTCAAAATCAAAGCTCTAGCACAAATATAGCAATCGATGCTTTTCCTCTATGGAGGACCATTCTTTTACTTTCATGTTGAGTCAGTTCACCTATTTCTCCCCACCTCAAGAAGCAAACACTTGTGTGAACTGTGCATTGATTCCTACATATTTGCATATTGCACTTATTATATTACTCTATGTTGACAATATCCATGAGATATACATGTTACAAGTTGAAAGCAACCGCTGAAACTTAATCTTCCTTTGTGTTGCTTCAATGCTTTTACTTTGAATTATTGCTTTATGAGTTAACTCTTATGCAAGACTTATTGATGCTTGTCTTGAAGTACTATTCATGAAAAGTCTTTGCTTTATGATTCACTTGTTTACTCATGTCATATACATTGTTTTGATCGCTGCATTCACTACATATGCTTTACAAATAGTATGATCAAGATTATGATGGCATGTCACTCCGTGAAATTATCTCGTGTTATCGTTTTACCCGCTCGGGACGAGCGGAACTAAGCTTGGGGATGCTGATACGTCTCCGACGTATCGATAATTTCTTATGTTCCATGCCACATTATTGATGTTATCTACATGTTTTATGCACACTTTATGTCATATTTGTGCATTTTCTCGGAACTAACCTATTAACAAGATGCCGAAGTGCCGCTTGCTCGTTTTCTCGCTGTTTTTGGTTTCGAAATCCTAGTAATGAAATATTCTCGGAATTGGACGAAATCAACGCCCAGTGGTCCTATTTTGCCACGAAGCTTCCGAAGTCCGAAGAAGAGACGAAGAGGGGCCACGAGAGGGCCACACCCTAGGGCGGCGCGGCCCCCCTTGGCCGCGCGGCCCCGTGGTGTGGGGCCCCGTGCTGCCTCTTGACCTGCCCTTCCGCCTACAAATAGCCTCCGTCGCGAAACCCCCAGCACCGAGAGCCACGATACGGAAAACCTTCCAGAGACGCCGCCGCCGCCGATCCCATCTCGGGGGATCCAGGAGATCGCCTCCGGCACCCTGCCGGAGAGGGGAATCATCTCCCGGAGGACTCTACGCCGCCATGGTTGTGGGTATACTTCATGGGTGTACCATCGACAGTGCCTAGATCCGGCAAGCCCGGGTGGCCCACAGACGGTGATGAGGCATGTGGCCCATCGGGCGGCCC
>NC_061508.1:324904765-324916807 GCF_022539505.1 Lolium rigidum | reverse complement strand
GAAGAACCGCGACTAAAGGGCCTCCGCCCCGACGGCCGCCGGCGCCCACGTGGACGGGCCTTTAGTCGCGGTTCGTAAGCGACCGCGACTAAAGGGGGGGGGGCTTTAGTCGCGCTACTTTGGTCGCGGTTGCGCAACCGCGACTAATGGCAGTTGCGAACCGCGACCAAAGGCCCTTTTTCCACCAGTGACACCAAATAGAAAATTTACTTATTAGTTGATATGTGCATTTCATGTGGCCTTGCCGCTGCCACTATTTCCAGCAAGGGTGAATTAGTGTGAGCAGATAACACATTAATTTTTTTCCTTGTCGCTAGCAGACCAACCTGCTGCATATCTACAAGGAAAATTTGTTGAAAACAGTGAGCATTTTCAGAAAAACAGAGAGTAGTTTTCAGATTCATAAGTAGAGAGCAGAGTGAGAGGGTTAGACAGTGTATGATGTTGGAGCTTACCAGGATGTATTCACACTTATAATATTTTTAGTTCAGTTGACCTGGCCTTGTCATTCCATATGTTTTCTTTTCTACAATGTTTTATACATGTTCATAATAATTTGATAGGGCAGAACTTTAACAAGCCGATGGTCTTATTTTTGGCACGTGCGTTTTAGTTGCGAGTTAATTTTTATTTCTACACAAGATTATTTTCTCAGATTTTCTCATGAAATTTATGAGTGCAAAGTGAGTTTAAAATATTTCCCTAATGTGTAAATAATCTTCCATGCTTAAATCATTCACTTGACTTAGTACAATTTTCTTTTCTGTTACCGCTTGTGTGGGCTTATGATTTGTGATGATATAGAGAGGTGTGAGCTTGACAAAAGGTGTGATTCTGATGATGTAGAGAGGTGTGAGGGCATTGCAAAGGTAGATTGAAGTTGGACCGTATCAAGCCTGTACATTTAAAATATGCAACAAAACGAAAGCACCAGTGACCTGATGTGTACACGTACACACCATGTTGCACATCTCATCTTGCTTTTCTGGAACAGCAAATATATGACCTGATTGCATAACTTAAATAATGCTGCGCCTCTACATGTGTACACTCTGTACGTTTGTTTGATCATGAGCAACTTGCTCCTGCAAATTTTATAAGTTGATTCCAGGCTGATCATTATTTACCGATGACGGAACCGATCCGATGAAGTTCTCCTTGCTTTGATGAAGATGATGGCCGTCAGTGACGAAGACGGTGGCCAGCAGCGACTTTGGTCGTGGCGATGAAGACAAGGTCCCCTTGCTCGATGAAGACGGTGGCCGGCAGCGTCTTTGGAGAAGGCGATGAAGACTTTGGTCGGGCGATGAAGACAATCGAGGTTATAGCGACGGCTCCTTATGCGAGGCAGTGGCGGCCAAGGTCCCCTTGAACGATGAAGACGGTGGCCGGCAGCGTCTTTGGAGAAGGCGATGAAGACTTTGGTCAGCTGTTATGTCGGGGTCTTTGCTACGCCTAGTCAGCGGGATGTTTTTGAAATGTTGTTGAGAATGTGTAGGATCCGGCCAGTTTGTTGAAATGCTGTTGAGAATGTGTAGGATCCGGTTTTTTGAAATGTTGTTGAGAATGTGTAGGACCCGGCCAATGTGTTATCCACGCCTAATGGAAGTTTGTTGAAATGCTGTGTGATCCGGACGTTTTGAAAAGTTGTTGAGAATGTGTAGGATCCGGCCAATGTGTTATCCACGCCTAATGGTTGTGTTATCCACGCCTAATGGTTGTTTTGTTAGTTGAGTTTTCTTTGTGACTTGGGGGTATTATTGTCCATCCTGAAAATGTGACACCAGGCATTCACCAGTTTGCTCTTAATAGTAGAGATTGACTTAGTACAATTTTCTTTTCTGTTACCGCTTGTGTGGGCTTATGATTTGTGATGATATAGAGAGGTGTGAGCTTGACAAAAGGTGTGATTCTGATGATGTAGAGAGGTGTGAGGGCATTGCAAAGGTAGATTGAAGTTGGACCGTATCAAGCCCGTACATTTAAAATATGCAACAAAACGAAAGCACCAGTGACCTGATGTGTACACGTACACACCATGTTGCACATCTCATCTTGCTTTTCTGGAACAGACAAATATATGACCTGATTGCATAACTTAAATAATGCTGCGCCTCTACATGTGTACACTCCGTACGTTTGTTTGATCATGAGCAACTTGCTCCCGCAAATTTTATAAGTTGATTCCAGGCTGATCATTATTTACCGATGACGGAACCGATCCGATGAAGTTCTCCTTGCTTTGATGAAGATGATGGCCGTCGGTGACGAAGACGGTGGCCGGCAGCGACTTTGGTCGTGGCGATGAAGACAAGGTCCCCTTGCTCGATGAAGACGGTGGCCGGCAGCGTCTTTGGAGAAGGCGATGAAGACTTTGGTCGGGGCGATGAAGACAATCGAGGTTATAGCGACGGCTCCTTATGCGAGGCGAGTGGCGGCCAAGGTCCCCTTGAACGATGAAGACGGTGGCCGGCAGCGTCTTTGGAGAAGGCGATGAAGACTTTGGTCAGTGTTATGTCAGGGTCTTTGCTACGCCTAGTCAGCGGGATGTTTTTTGAAATGTTGTTGAGAATGTGTAGGATCCGGCCAGTTTGTTGAAATGCTGTTGAGAATGTGTAGGATCCGGTTTTTTGAAATGTTGTTGAGAATGTGTAGGACCCGGCCAATGTGTTATCCACGCCTAATGAAAGTTTGTTGAAATGCTGTGTGATCCGGACGTTTTGAAAAGTTGTTGAGAATGTGTAGGATCCGGCCAATGTGTTATCCACGCCTAATGGTTGTGTTATCCACGCCTAATGGTTGTTTTGTTAGTTGAGTTTTCTTTGTGACGTGGGGGTATTATTGTCCATCCTGAAAATGTGACACGAGGCATTCACCAGTTTGCTCTTAATAGTAGAGACTAGTAGAATGCCCGTGCTTCGCCACGGCCCTTTAATATAATGTCAAATACATAAGCGTGTAAATAATGCATGCAAATATTAAAGTATATACAATAAATATATAATACTTAAAATATTTAAAGATCCACTTCGCACAATTCATTTTGTAGAAGAGAAATGACTGAATACACTATTTATTAAAGCCATGGTCCGTTGACGCGTCTAAAGTATTCTCGCACGATCTCAGGAATGTTGTCTTCAACTTCATTAGCCAGATACTTGAGTATGTGTATCAAAAACTTTTTCCTTAGCTCGTAACCATCCTGCACAATTAGTCTATCATGTTAACATGAAGTTTTCTTCCCACCAAAAATATAAGATACGTCTTTCTTCAGCATATTGGAGACGTATGTTTTATCCATATATACCTTATCGTCAGCTCTGTTAAGCAGATGATCACATGCACGCATGCAATATATGTAGGCATTTATCACCTACAATTGAACACATAAAATACATTTAAATTAAAAATAGACACAAATTGTGTAAATAGTGATTTCTTGTTGACTTACATCATCGGGCAGAAATCCGTCATCACATGTAAGACACTTTAAATGGTCATTAGATAGCGATGCATCACCGATCTCCACAAAGTTGGTATTTTTAGGTGCAGACATTATTGATTCAATGACGACGAAATCTTCCGCGGTGCAGACATAGTCTGGCAAGATATATAAGTGTGCCACATTAATTACATAAAAAGTAATATAGCAAAAAGGAAAGGACGGAACTAAGTACCTTTTGGGATAATGGTTGTGTTTTATTTTTTTGGTTTATTATGACATGACTCCTTTGGATTTGAAAGAGTCGGTGAGTTTAGGGTCCCTTCCATCAAGGTAGCCTCGAGGCCTTTGGTGATGGCTTCTTTAACATCAAAATCCATTTTTATATTGTCCATGACCTGCAAAAACGAAATTAATTATAAAGATCTTTTTATCTAGGAACATGTGTTCAGCAAAATATAATCAAAATCACCTTGGTTGATTCGGTAAAACTCGTCTCTTCCACCAACATTGTATCTGAACCTATGTCGATAGGTTCATTCAAAGCATTTGTAGTATCTCGTCTCGGCTCCGTCCATGATCTACAATAGTTAATATACATTGTAAGAGATGAATATTTGCGATCCGAAAACAAGTCAAAACATAATTGATTTGAGAAAATTTGTAGACACGATCGCTTGTTATCCCGGAGCCCACCGAGTCATCGAACAGCAGAACATCATATAGACAAAGAAAATAAGCGAGGTTGCTTAACTACAGTACTGGATGGATTAAAAAAAGGAGAGAAAAGCATCTCGTAACGAGGCTATATACATGTTACATGTCTTGAACAAGGCAAAAGGGGAAAATGCCCTATATCACCCCACCGAGCAGGGGGTGGGGGGGAGAAGAAAGTCCTTTTTAACTTTACCCGAACCAACCACAGCAACAAAGAAAAGAGGCATTTCTCCACAAAAAAAAAGTAACAAGAAAGAGGAGATTTACAGATTCTAGTGACGAACTCGAGCCCAGAACTCCGCTAGCTAGCACTGGTACAGGGTGAAGCCCCTCCTCTTCCACAGAGAGAAGCGGAGGCTGCATACTCGTCTCAGTCAACAGGGCAAACCGGCAAGAAAAGATAAATTAAAGAAGAGCCGGACAGGTATGTTGTCACTGCTCTATTTCTTCCTCATGTCTCCTTACCCTATCCCTTCCCCAATTCGTTCTGGTTTGCCCTGCCTCCTCCTCACTCACGCTGCCATGGCCATGCCTCCTGCCTTCCTCTCACTCACGCCGCCACCTCCCGTCCTCGGCCCGCGCTCTCACAGCTGCCCACCCTCCGGCGCCGAGCCAACCCGCCTCCCTCCAGCGCTATAACGGCCACCCGCCCACCGGCGCACGGTTCCGGCTGTTGGCCGTCCCGCCCGCCGGCGCCGGGCCACCCCTCCATCGGTCTGATCTCACGGCCGCCCCTCCCTCCGGCGCTGAGCCAACCTGCCATCGGGCGCAAGGTTCCGACTGCAGGCCGCCCCGCCTCCGGCGCCGAGCCACATCGTCATTGGCCGCAGGCGGCCCCTACTCCGCCGCGTCCGCGGCAGCTTCGTTCGGGCTCCCGCCGCGCGCCTGGACTGGCTTCGCTCCTCGTCACCTCCCGCTAGGCAATGGCGGGCGTCGTCGTTCCTCCAAAATAGCTGCGCCCGCACGTCTTGCAGGAGGATGGGGACACGACACCACGTGTGTCCACCCCAACCTGGACCGGCTCACCGTGGTGCATCCCCGCGGCTCTCTCCTTCTTGCCGCGGCTGCCATGGATCTCCTTCTGATTATCAGCGTCGCCGACTCGATTGTGTGCGGTGCGCGCGTGGTAATCGACACCGGTGGAGAGGGGAAGAGGGAATACCTTGATGCCGGTGGGCGATTGCTAGCTGCCTGGAGGATTCGTCGCTTGAGAGAAAAAGGTTCGTACGGAAACAGAGATATGTTTAGGCCTCGGGAGAAAAAAATTGCAGGGTTGTTTGGATTTGTAATCCTATATAGCTAGGTTAGTTAGTTATTCCTGAAATCTGTTAGCAATTTTCGTGCGAATCAAATTGAAGCAAGTTGTTGTTTAAACGGAACTTTAGGATTCTAGGTGGGACATGCCTGTTCGGCTACACCTTAAAATTTCTACTATGATCCACATGTAGAAATTTTCTTGGTTGAAGTCCTTCAGATTACGAAGCTAGAGATTTAGGCCCTTTCTTGTTTTTATTGAACTTTGGAAAGTAACCATATTTGCAGCCGTGAGTTGTTCTAAACCCCAATTGTCATGCAGCAAAAATCTAAATAGGACATGAATTAAAATCAGGGTCTCGAACAATGAAAATGTATCCACGAAATAGTGAATAAATTATCTAACCAAGGCATTACTATGGAAATCAAATATTACTGTGCATGGAGGATAAGACCAGCCTGGGATTTCTAAATCGGAGCCATTTAGGTATTTGATGATGCTATTTTAGTTGCTCCCACGGCGAACACCAGCGAGCTTCTAATCTTCATGCTTAGTCAAGTTTTGGTTGTTTTTCCCCCTATGTTTCTTAGATGGCAAAATCCAAAAAAATATCATGAATGCTCGTATGCATGCGTTTGATGCATACTGTTAACGATGATAATGCATACTGTTAACAATGATAATGCATCCTGAAACTTATGCAGTGAAATAAGCTAAGTCAAAGGACATACCGTTTGAGCTTTCCCAACCAATGGAGTTCCTCTTATTGTGAGGTTACTTTGAGTTGGAAATGTCCACGCTAATGGTGTCTGATCATCATCGTCCGATGACGTAACTATCTGATCCGCCGCTGGTTCACGATGAAAAATCCCGTTTGTGGGCGTGACAAACCAATGGCTTGTGATCGGTTTGAAGAGCCATTCTCAGCAACCACTGTCGACATGGGCACACCATCTTATCATTGACAATGTTCAAAACCATTTAACAAGGTGCACTGATGTACATACCATTTTTTCCTTTATCAATTAGTTGATTTGGAAAGTGTGACATTTTATGACCTGCAAATAAGAAAAGAAAAACAAGTCACTGAATGTAATAGGCAATGCTCCTGGTAGGCGTCCTTAATGTCCGTTCTATAGTTTAAAAGATATGATGACATCAAGCAATACTTACACCTCTGTTCTATAGTTAATTTGAGAAATATGATCACATAAAGCAATTGTTTAACCCATTCTGCATCTATACTGCAGGAAACGACTTCTTCCACTGTTCTATTGGTATTACTTTCACAATAGCCTACTTATGCACCCAGGTTTGTTTTATCTATCTTCCTCAACAAGGTTCTATTTTGTGCCAGATTCGCGTTTATTTCAGTGGTATAATAATAGACACTACATTTTCAGTACAACTACTTGATCGTATATATTTTGCAATCTGAATATGCTATTCCTTCTGAGATGCAGGACGTGTAACTGCTAACAGGGCTACTTCTGCATTTTATTTATCTCCCTGGCTACTTGATCGTTTTATCTCTACTAAGGTTCTATTTTCTCCCTCAACGTGCTGCTCATCATGATCGATTCTGCCCAAAGAGGATCCGTGAAAGTTCTTTTAAGAGGAACCTGGCTAGTGAAGACGGCAGGCTTGGCGACGAAGGTCTTTTTACTCGATGGCGACTTTGGTCAGCGAGATGAAGAAGACGGCTGACAGCGACTTTGGTCAGCGCGATGAAGACGACGGTCAGCAGCGACCCTGGTTGTGGTCAGCGTGATGAAGACGACCGTGCCATTTCAAATGGCGTGTTAGTTGAGAAATAGTAGGTGTTTGTTGTGCCATTTGAAATTTTGAAAAGCTACGCCTAATGGTGTGGAGTTGTTTGTTATCCACGGGCTGGTATTTCTGTGTGTAACGTGACACAGGCGAGTTGAGAAATGGCGTTTTAGTTGAGAAATAGTAGGGTTTTTTTTTCAAGATTGCGTTGAGATAAATCATCTTGGTAGGATAAAGACGTGTTAGTTGAGAAATAGTAGGTGTTTGTTGTGCCATTTGAAATTTTGAAAAGCTACGGCTAATGGTGCGGAGTTGTTTGTTATCCACGGGCTGGTATTTCTTTGTGACGTGGATGAGTGTGTGACGGGCTGGTGTTGTTTTGTTAGTTGCGTTTTCTTTGTGACGTGGGGGTATTATTGTCCATCCTAAAAATGTGACACCAGACATTCACCAGTTTGCTCTTAATAGTAGAGATTAATCTGAGATAAATATACCACTTGTCGCTGTTTTCACTCCCCTAAGTCCTCGCGATGATTTATATCTTTGCACAATCCATGCATTAACTCGAGTATTGCATCCATCCCTGTTGTGTACAACATAATAATCCGTCTACCAACCACGTCATAGTCTGATAAAAATATCCATACAAAATATACCAATAAACAAGAAAAAGAAATGCGTCCAATAAATTAAGCTAGCTCTGAAGAAAGGATCTCTAACTGAGCGTAACTTCAATCCTTCCGACCAATAAACAATCTTTGTATTGTTCATAATATGTTTATTTTTAAAAAAAACTATGTTTATTAAATAAAAACGTTTGTACCAAGAATGAGCATAAGATTTCTTCATGAAAATTACATGAATCTCACAAGAAAAAAAGAAACCAGCAACAGAAGTTAAGAGCAGCCAAAATTACATTTGTGTAATCACAAGAAAGAAAAGAAAAGAGGGAATAATCAAAATTGACACAACATGAGCAACCATTTGTGCAGACAAAATTTAGAGAAAAAATGAAGAGTAGACAACGAATCTAGAACCTACAGATTGAACAAAAAAACTACTGAATTCTAGAGCCACAAGGCCCACGACGGATAGGTACGGCTCAATGCATGTAGGTTTATAGTATGCACCTCCGTTGTCTTGCACGTGTGCTGGACACGACCAGCACCGCGCGAGCTTTTTTTTTTTTTGAACAAGTCGCCGGGTGAAACACACCCGATCAAAGCTGCTATATTAAAAGCTTGAGTACAAGCAGACCCTATGAATACAGAGAATTACACAGGGCTCCAAGACAAATAGCAAAGAAGACCCTAGATAAAACTCGACACGCCATCAAGTCCTCCGTCATCTTCTTCCTCCAGTTCCAGCTCCGGCGAAGGTCTGCGACAGCATCTCCGGGGAACAAGCCACTTGGAGACGAAGCCAAGGAGAACACCGACAGCCAGAGCAAGCATCATCGGTTGAGTCCGACGTGAAGACGGAAGCCGCCTTAGAAACGTCGGAGATGAGCTCCACAGAGAAACCATCACCGCCAGCACACCAATCCCGATCTCACGCCACCACCATGGGGTATGAGGAATCGAGGGAGGGACCATCAGGAAGAAAGAAAGAGCAAGAACTGATCTGCATCTCCATCCCCCACGCCACCACGGCCGATCAGGTCGGAAAGCCACACCTCAGCTTACCTCCACGCCCCTCCCCCGCCACCATGGCCGGCCAAGGGAGCAGAGAGGCCACCTCCTTCTTCGACTGATGATTCCTAGGCACCTTATCAAAGGGATGTGCCACCGATGAGCTCCAAACCCAGATCCACCACGGATCTGGAAGGAGGCCGCCAGCAACGGGCCACCCGGTGCCGTGCCAGAGCATCGGAGAGGCAAACAGCCCTTGTCACCTCCAGATCAAGCCTCTGACAACCTCCTCGACCCCCCCCCCCCTCACCACCAAGGCCGGCCAGGAGCGGAAGAAGAGGCGTGAGGAAGAGCTTGAAGAAGATGACGCCGGCCTTATTGAAGAGATCGGTCGAGGAGGGCCCCCTGGACTCCGACCACCGGAGCAGAGAGGGGAGCCGCCAACGCTCGGCCCGCTTTGGAAGAAGCCAAGAACCAGAGCTTCTACTCCTAACCTAACCGGCAAAACGCCGGGAGACTAAACCTAACCTAGAAAACTAAGGTTGGCGCCTCTCCTCCGCCACCTCCAGCCGGCATCGCCGCCGAAGGGGCTCGGGATCGGGCCAGATCTCGCGAAAGTGTGTCTAGTTACTGTAGCGAGCGGAGAGGAGGGATGGAGTGATACGTCTCCGACGTATCGATAATTTCTTATGTTCCATGCCACATTATTGATGTTATCTACATGTTTTATGCACACTTTATGTCATATTCGTGCATTTTCTGGAACTAACCTATTAACAAGATGCCGAAGTGCCGATTGTCTGTTTCATTGTTTTTGGTTTCGTAAATCCTAGTAAGGAAATATTCTCGGAATTGGACGAAATCAAAGCCCAGGGGCCTATTTTTCCACGAAGCTTCCGTAAGTCCGAAGAGAGACGAAGAGGGGCCACGAGGGGGCCACACCCCTAGGCGGCGCGGCTCCCCCTTCGGCCGCGCGGCCCTGTGGTGTGGGGCCCTCGTGCCGCCTCTTGACCTACCCTTCCGCCTACAAATAGCCTCCGTGACGAAACCCCCGCACCGAGAGCCACGATACGGAAAACCTTATCGAGACGCCGTCGCCGCCGATCCCATCTCGGGGATCCAGGAGATCGCTCTCCGGCACCCCGCCGGAGAGGGGAATCATCTCCCCGGAGGACTCTACGCCGCCATGGTCGCCTCCGGTGTGATGTGTGAGTAGTCTCACCCCTGGACTATGGGTCCATAGCGGTAGCTAGATGGTTGTCTTCTCCCCATTGTGCTATCATTGTCGGATCTTGTGAGCTGCCTAACATGATCAAGATCATCTATCCGTAATTCTATATGTTGTGTTTGTCGGGATCCGATGGATAGAGAATACTATGTCATGTTAATTATCAAGTTATTATACATGTGTTGTTTATGATCTTGCATGCTCTCCGTTTCTAGTAGAGGCTCGGCCAAGTTTTTACTTTTAACTCCAAGAGGGAGTACTTATGCTCGATAGTGGGTTCATGCCTCGCATTGACACCGGGGAGTGATGTAAACCCCTAAGGTTGTGTTGTGTCGTTGCCACTAGGGATAAAACATTGGCGCTATGTCCGAGGATGTAGTTGTTGATTACATTACGCACTCATACTTAATGCAATTGTCTCGTTGTTTGCAACTTAATACCGGAGGGGGTTCGGACGATAACCCGAAGGTGGACTTTTTAGGCATAGATGCAAACTTGGATGGCGGTCTATGTACTTTGTCGTAATGCCCAATTAAATCTCACTATACTTATCATGTCATGTATGTGCATTGTTATGCCCTCTCTATTTGTCAATTGCCCGACTGTAATTTGTTCACCCAACATGCTTTTATCTTATGGGAGAGACACCTCTAGTGAACTCGTGGACCCCGGTCCATTCTTTAATACTCGAAATACAAATCTGCTGCAATACTTGTTTTTACTATTTTCTCCGCAAACAATCATCTTCCATACAATACGGTTAATCCTTTGTTACGAGCAAGTCGGTGAGATTGACAACCTCACTGCTTCGTTGGGGCAAAGTACTTTGGTTGTGTTGTGCAAGTTCCACGTTGGCGCCGGAATCTCCGGTGTTGCGCCGCACTACATCCCGCCGCCATCAACCTTCAACGTGCTTCTTGGCTCCTCCTGGTTCGATAAACCTTGGTTTCTTTCCGAGTGAAAACTTGCCGCTGTGCGCATCATACCTTCCTCTTGGGGTTGCCCAACGAACGTGTGAAATACACGCCATCAAGCTCTTTTTCCGGCGCTCGTTGCCGGGGAACTGAAGAAAAGCTACACCACAAAGATTTCTAACTCCCATCGGCCAACTTTGCGCCAGCGAACTCTTTTCTCGGCGCCGTTGTCGGGGAGATCAAGACACGCCGCAAGGGGAGTCTCCACTTCTCAATCTCTTTACTTTGTTTTTGTCTTGCTTTATTTTATTTACTACTTTGTTTGCTGCACTTATATCAAAATACAAAAAAATTAGTTGCTAGCTTTACTTTATTTACTGTCTTGCACTCTATATCAAAAACACAAAAAAAATTAGTTTACTTGCATTTACTTTATCTAGTTTGCTTTATTTACTGTTGCTAAAATGGCCAACGCTGAAAATACTAAGTTGTGTGACTTCACAACCACAAATAATAATGATTTCTTATGCACACCTATTGCTCCACCTGCTACTACAGCATAATTCTTTGAAATTAAACCTGCTTTACTGAATCTTGTTATGAATGATCAATTTTCCCGGAATTAGTTCTGATGATGTCGTCTGCCCATCTCAATAATTTTGTTGAACTATGTGAGATGCAAAAATATAAAGATGTAGATGGTGACATTATAAAATTAAAATTGTTCCCTTTCTCATTAAGAGGAAGAGCTAAAGATTGGTTGCTATCTCTCGCCTAAGAATAGTATTGATTCATGGACTAAATGCAAGGATGCTTTTATTGGTAGATATTATCCCCCTGCTAAAATTATATCTTTGAGGAGTAGCATAATGAATTTTAAACAATTGGATAATGAACATGTTGCTCAAGCTTGGGAAAGAATGAAATCTTTGGTTAAAAATTGCCCAACCCATGGACTCGACTACTTGGATGATCATCCAAACCTTCTATGCAGACTAAATTTTTCTTCGCGGAATTTATTGGATTCAGCTACTGGAGGTACCTTTATGTCCATCACTCTTGGTGAAGCAACAAAGCTTCTTGAT
>NC_061508.1:324884637-324904665 GCF_022539505.1 Lolium rigidum | reverse complement strand
CCAAAACGAAAAAAAAGTTTTGACATGCACCACGGAGGGACCCAAAATCGTCGGCCATGGTACACCAGCAACCACGGCGCGACTTCAACTTCGTCGGCCATGGCAACTTTTCTTGTAGTGATTTTCACACTCATGTATATTTGAATTGCAAATAATTTGATGTAGCCCAATATGAATTATTGTACAAAACACGCATTTTTCATTTTGTAATTCTTTTTGTTTGAATCCCTTAGTCTATTTACTATTTATGTGCCCTTGGATTGTTAGTACTACTCAGTTTTGCCCTCAAGTTCGTCACAAATGCTCTCGAAGCCCAAACTTATCCTAATTGGTTGAGCCGTTGTCACACGGATCGACTCCACGAACCGTTGATCAAGCGATCTAACGGGCAGTATACCCTCCCCGTCTCTTCGTGGCCACCCCTCTCTCTCTCTTCATGGCCACCCCTCTCTCTCTCTCTGTCGGTGGATGCATTATTGTCACCCCTCTAACAATTATCAACTATCTTTCGCTTTCCTTTTTCTTTTAGGGGATATATTTTTGGCATATAGTTTTAGTAATTTGAAACGGCCCAAAAGTGGTATAATTTTGGTATAAACATGAGGCATACATATTTGCTGATTTCGGTGAATGCATTATTGTTACCCCTCTAACAATTATCAACTATCTTTCGCTTTCCTTTTTCTTTTAGGGGATATAGTTTTGGCATATAGTTTCGGTAATTTGAAACGGCCCAAAAGTGGTATAATTTCGGTATAAACATGAGGCATACATATTTGCGGATTTCGGTGAATGCATTATTGTCACCCCTCTAACAATTATCAACTATCTTTCGCTTTCCTTTTTCTTTTAGGGGATATAGTTTTGGCATATAGTTTCGGTAATTTGAAACGGCCCAAAAGTGGTATAATTTCGGTATAAACATGAGGCATACATATTTGCGGATTTCGGTGAATGCATTATTGTCACCCCTCTAACAATTATCAACTATCTTTCGCTTTCCTTTTTCTTTTAGGGGATATAGTTTTGGCATATAGTTTTAGTAATTTGAAATGGACCAAAAGTGGTATAATTTTTGTATAAACATGAGGCATACATATTTGCGGATTTCGGTGAATAGATTATTGGGAGCCCTAGATTATTTTTCACCCCTCTAACAATTATCAACTTTCTTTAGCATTCCAATATAGTTGGTAATTTCGGTGAATGCACACACTAACTATGAAAACAACTACAAGTACATGTAACTGAATAATGAATTTGTAACAAGGTATCCCTTGTAACAACTTCTAGCGCCTCGTGAGCAATGATAAGAATCCGATCGCAATTATACTGCCTTAACTGCTTGTTCATTTTCTTCAGTTCTCCCTTCACTTCCACCAGTCCTACATTGGGAGCATTAGGCATAATCGGAACGGCTCCTCTCTCCGCCGCATTCTCTACAGAAAGTCTCCCCTCCCAAATTGCGCTCCCCAGTAGCGCCAATTGATTCCTGCAATTGAAGCCTCTGAACATACACATCGATCCACTCGAAATACCTGCATTTCTTCAGGATCTGAAAACAACAACGGGAACCCTAAATCCCAAATTCGAGGGAATAGCAAGAAAATCGAGAGAAAACAAAGAAATTGGAGCGAGATCTAACCTTATCCCCCTCTCTATATGGCAAGCTCTCGCATGCAAGGAACTCACGTCCACGGTTGTCGTTCTCGTCCGTCTTACAGATCGACCGCTTCAGAGGCTCCTGGCGTGGGCGATCGGGGCATCTTGTCAAAGGCACGGGTCCATACTGCGGCCATGAAGAACGGGAGGTCGAAGAGAAACTAGACATCACCCGCCTGCCGGAGAAGGGCTGCCGCTGGCGGATAAGAAGAACAATGGGGCGCGGGGAAAGAAAGGGGAAGCAATGGCATGGGCACGGGCGCGGGGCTGGCTCGGGCTCCCATTTTGCAACGGTCACCTGGGTAAGCTGTGGGTCCGGCGCACTAACGTGGACAAGTTGTGGGTCCCACGATGATCTGGATAAGTGAAGTCGTGTCCATCTGCGGGGCACCAACAGCGGCCCCACTTGCCGCGCACCAACCAACGTCAACTAAACGGGATTCCTTTCGTCCGAGCTCCTTCTGCGGGTTTCAGACAAGGTCTTGGGGAAAACTGAGGAAAAACTAAGGGGCTGGGGAAAACTGAGCACAACTAAGGAGCCAGGGGCACGAAAATAGAAATCCCTAAAAGAAAAGCTAAGAACACCAATGTTCAAATGAAAAAGCGAAGCGTGTCTTTCTCCCACACAATGAATGCTAGGATCCAATTTTATTCAAACATAAACAAAAATAAAAACAAACAGACGCTCCAATTAAAGAACATAAGATGTGACGGAATAAAAATATAGTTTCACTAGAGGTGACCTGATAAGTTGTTGATGAAGAAGGGGATGCCTTGGGCATCCCCAAGCTTAGATGCTTGAGTCTTCTTGAAATATGCAGGGACGAACCACGGGAGCATCCCCAAGCTTAGACTTTTTACTCTTCTTGATCATATCATCCTCCTCTCTTGATCCTTGAAAACTTCCTTCACACCAAACTCAAAACAATCTCATTAGAGGGTTAGTGCATAATCAAAAATTCACATGTTCAGCGAGGACACAATCATTCCCAACACTTCTGGATATTACCCAAGGCTACTGAAAGTTAATGGAACAAAGAAATCCACTCAACACAGTAAAAGAGGCAATGCGAAACAAAAGGCAGAATCTGTCAAAACAGAACAGTCCTTAAAGAAGAATTTTTTTGAGGCACTTAACAGGCTCAGATGAAAAAGCTCAAATTGAACGAAAGTTGCGTACATATCTGAGGATCACGCATGAATTTTTTCATCATTTTACGAGTTTCCTACAGAGAGTTCAACTCAAATTCGTGACAGGTAAAAATCTGTTTCTGCGCAGGAATCCAAATCTAGTATCAACTTTAATATCAAAGACTTTACTTGGCACAACAATGAAATAAACATGATAAGGAGAGGTTGCTACAGTAATAACAACTTCCAAGACACAACAAAACAGTAGCAAAATAAAAAAAACATGGGTTATCTCCCAAGAAGTGCTTTTCTTTAACGCCTTTCAGCTAGGCGCAGAAAGTGCAAATCAAGTAACATCAAGAGAAGAAGCATCAACATCATAATTTGTTCTAATAATAGAATCAAAAGGAAACTTCATTCTCTTTCTAGGAAGTGTTCCATACCTTTCTTAAGAGGGGAATTGATATTTAATATTTCCTTCTTTCATATCAATAATAGCACCAACAGTTCGAAGAAAGGGTCTTCCCACAATAATAGGACAAGATGCATTGCATTCAATATCCAAGACAACAAAATCAACAGGGACAAGTTTATTTTTAACCGTAATGTGAACATTGTCAATCCTCCCCAAAGGTTTCTTTATAGAATTATCAGCAAGATTAACATCCAAATAACAATATTTCAATGGTGGCAAGTCAAGCATATCATAGAGTTTCTTAGGCATAACAAAAATACTTGCACCAAGATCACATAAAGCATTACAATCAAAATCATTGACCTTCATTTTAATGATGGGCTCCCAACCATCTTCTAACTTCCTAGGAATAGAAGCTTCAAGTTTTAATTCCTCTTCTCTAGCTTTAATGAGAGCATTTGTAATATGTTTTGTAAAGGCCAAGTTTATAGCACTAGCATTAGGACTTCTAGCAAGTTTTTGCAAAAACTTAATAACTTCAGAGATATGACAATTATCAAAATCAAAACCATTATGATCTAAAGCAATGGGATCATTGTCCCCAATACTCTGAAAAATTTCAGCACTTTTATCACAAACAGTTTCAGCAGTTTCGGGCAATTTTGCATGCTTTGTATTAGAAGTAGAAACATTGCCAACACCAATTATTTTATCATTTATAGTAGGAGGTTTAGCAACATGTGAAGCATCAACATTACAAGTGGTGGTAATAGTCCAAACTTTAGCTACATTATTCTCTTTAGCAAGTTTTTATTCTCTTTCCCACCTAGCATGCGATTCAGCCATCATTCTAATATTGTCATTAATTCGAACTTGGACAGCGTTTGCTGTAGCAAATGTTTTAATATCTTTATCTTCATTAGGCATATCTTTCAATTTTAAAAGATCAACATCAGCAGCAAGACTATCAACCTTAGAAGCAAGAACATCAATTTTACCAAGCTTTTCTTCAACAGATTTGTTAAAAGCAGTTTGTGTACTAATAAATTCTTTAAGCATGACTTCAAGACCAGAGGGTGTACTCCTACTATTGTTGTAAGAATTACCATAAGAATTACCATAACCATTACCATTATTAGAAGGATATGGCCTATAGTTGTTACCAAAATTATTCCTATAAGCATTATTGTTGAAATTATTACTTTTAATGAAGTTCACATCAACATGCTATTCTTGAGCAACCAATGAAGCTAAAGGAACATTATTAGGATCAACATTACATCTACCATTAACAAGCATAGACATAATAACATCAATCTTATCACTCAAGGAGGAGGTTTCTTCAACAGAATTTACCTTCTTACCTTGAGGAGTCCTTTCAAGTGTGCGATTCAGAGTAGTTGATCATCATATCATCAAGAAGCTTTGTTGCAGCACCCAAAGTGATGGACATAAAAGTACCTCCAGCAGCTGAATCCAATAGGTTCCTTGAAGAAAAAATTAATCCTGCATAGAAGGTTTGGATGATCATCCAAGTAGTTAGTCCATGGGTAGGGCAATTCTTTACCAAAGATTTCATTCTTTCCCATGCTTGGGCAACATGTTCATTATCCAATTGCTTAAAATTCATAATGCTACTTCTCAAAGATATAATTTTAGCAGGAGGATAATATCTTCCAATGAAAGCATATTTACATTTAGTCCATGAATCAATACTATTCTTAGGCAAAGATAGCAACCAATCTTTAGCTCTTCCTCTTAAGGAGAAAGTAAACAATTTCAGTTTTATAATATCCCCATCTACATCCTTATACTTTTGCATTTCACAAAGTTCAATAAAATTGTGATATCCCTATTTTTTGAGTTATTATTCAATTTTGAGTTGGAAAATAATTAGCTTCTAATCATTTAGATTTTTGGCTAATCTCTAGTTTTTGAATTGGACTTAAAATTTTGTAAGCTACAAATAATAGTGGAGTTAATTGAAGTGGAGACAAATTGGCTTTGATTTGTTAGTGCGTGTCCAGTACTACAAATGCATGCATTTATCGATCAAGCAAAAAAAAATGTAAAATCTGTAGTGTAGTAGCTAGCTAGTTGTGTATTAGTACTAGTATACACACGCCACCAGAGTAGAAGTGGAGCTCGGCCTTGGACTGATCATGTCGGCCTGGTTCATGTATGATGTTTAATCATGAAGATGCAGCGTGGCTGAATACTAGAGGTAGCTGGGATGCATCGGCAAGACACTTCTCATGCGTGGACTGATGCATGGTGACCAGCCCGTGCTGGAATGACACGTATACTAAGGTGATCGCTGACTCACTTGGAGAGGCAGCAGCTGGAGGTTTTCAGTCGGCAGCTTAGGGTGTCGGCCAGATATTTTATCTACTCAAGAGCCAAAGCGGCAAGCGGCGTTGCGGCTCAGATGTTTTGGCTAACACCGACCGTTCGTCTCCTATAAATAGCTGCAGTTTCACCGTTTCACCTAGTAGCTCCGTGAGAGCATCTCCACTCGTGCCCCCGACGAGGCCCCCGAGCGACGTTTTTTCCATTTGGACGGCGAAATTCGGTCCAGTCGCGCCCCCGGTTCCTCGTTTTCGTCCGGATTTGGCCCTTCATCCATCCGGCGAGTCCACGCCATCCCCGGCCCCCCGGAGCGCGCTCGGGGACTCCGGACGAAAGATTTTGGCGCGAAACGTCGTGTGGACCCGCGTAGTCGGCGACTGGAAAACCAAATCCTGTCGATTTTCCCTCCAATTTGCTTGTATATCCCCATTCCCTCCAATTTGCTTGCATATCCCCATTCTCTCCCGCCGAAATTCCCCAATCTCCTCGTCTTCCAGCTCCAGTTCCCGGCGGCGTCTTCTCGTCCACCACCACTCTCCTCCTCGTCTTCTCGTCCACCAAAATGCCGCCGAAGGCGCCGGCGAGGAAGATGCGGGCGAAGAAGACGAAGCCGCCGGGCATGTCGAACGCCGAGTGGGCGGCGGACGAGAAACGGCGCGAGGTGGAAACAAGCGGCAGGGCGGAAAGGGTGAAAAAAGCCGCCGCCAAGAGGGCGGCGGCGGCCCAGGACGAACAAGCGAGGATGATCAGCATGGCCATGGGCGGCGGCAGCATGTTCCCCGGCCAATGGCCGACGCAAGGTACAACCAGTTCCCCGTCGTCCTTCTCCCCTTCGCTGTACTCGCCGTCGCCGACTGCCGTGTTCCAAGAGGGCGCCTACGTCCAACCGTCCAGGTCCACGCCGTCGCCGCCCGAGCTTGACGTCGGCGGCGGCGGCCAGTTCGGGGACACCTCGCCGACCATGCGACGAGGGCCGCTCGCGTTCGGTGCGATGGCGGCGCCGAACGAAGAGGAGATCCACGAGATGATCACCTCCGGCTCCGCCGCCGCCGCTGCGAGCCCGGGGTTTTTCATGGCCGCCGCCGCTGCGTGCCCGGGGTTCTTCACACAAGAGGAGCAGAGGGCGACGGCCGCTGTGGCGGCGCGCAACGAGCATCGGGAGGATGTTGCCGACGGAAGCCAAGCCGTCGAAGAAGAAGACGAGGAAGAAGAAGAGCCAACACAAGCCGCCGCCAACCTGTCGAAGGGGAAGAAGAAGAGGAAGAAGGACTCGCCGCCTGCCGAACCGCGTATCAAATGGACGCCGAAGGAAGAGGAGTGCCTCGCCGAAGCTTGGAAGACCGTGTCCACGAACGGCATAATCGGGGCCAATCAGTCGTTCGACACATATTGGCTTCGAGTGAAGCAGGCGTACGAGGAGCGCAAACTCGTCGATCCCTACTTCAACAAGACGAACATGAACGTGTACCGGGGAGACAAGGCAATGGCCACCCATTGGGGGATCATGCAGACGGCGTGCAGCAAATGGCACGGCATACAGGAGGAGTGCGACAAACGGCCGATCAGCGGCCACGACTTGGAGCAAAAGGTATGCTCCGTCGACCCTGCATCACCGAGGTACATCATCGTTAGCTGACCCGTATCGCCGTGCTCTTTTTTCCCCAGCTGCGCCGAGCTTTGGACATGTACACGGACGACACTGGCCTGCAGTTCAAGTTCCTCAACGTCTACGCCCGCCTCGAGAACTGCGAGAAGTGGAAGGAAGTCCGCACGACCCTCTCGAAGAGCAAGACCGAGCAGTACAACCCCGACGCTCCGGCGGCAAGCGCGGCGGAAGGGCGCCCTGAACTCGGCCAGAAGAAGCTCAAAGAGCTCAAAAAGACGGGCAATCCCGCCAACAGGATGCAGGCGTTGATCGACAAGTGCTGGGCCGACTTGAGGTCGCACGCCAACGGGAGGAACGACAAGTTCGACGGCAGGTGGCGGGAGATGCTCGCCAACCAAGGCGTCCGGATCGCCCTGCTGAAGACGACGGCGGCGGCGAAGAAGAGGAACACAGACTTGGCGTTCCTCATGGGCGGCGGCGACATGGAACTGATGGACGAGGAGACGAGGAATTGGTACCAGGGCCACCGCAGCGACATCCTCCGAGCCACTCCGGCCAGTCCTTCGTCGTCTCCGCCGGCTCCTACCTCGTCGGCCTCACCATCTACCTCGTCGACTGCGGCTGCTTCGACGTCCACTGCCGCTGCTTCATCGTCGGCCGCCGCAGCCGCTTCGGCCACGACGTGTGAGGAAACTGGTCCGTCGGACACCGCCGTGCCGGCCGGGACTGCCGACGAGCCTGTCTCCGTGTAATTTCCCTCCGATCGCCGATCTGTGGCTGATCCTTTGCTCCTTTTGCCGATCAACTGGCCGTACTTGTAGCGCGGGACGGCGATTTGTTTGAATTTAAACTCTATCCGCCGAACTCCGGGTGGACGACTGGAAATACGGTACTCCCCACGACTTATTTTCGTCCAATCCGGCGGTTGTTTCGTCCGGATTTGGGCATGGGGAGCGCCAACGAGTGGGGATGCTCTGATACATACACCAGGACACACCAGAGAGGCTACACCACCACCAAGATTGAAAGATCTGATGCATTATAGTAGGCTTAGTCGTTTAGAAGAAGATGCTGACCGACTCAACGCCGAGGAGAGAAAATTCTTATACCGTGAAGGAGAGGCTAGATATTCATAATATTTCTATCGAGGCAAGTAGACATCCTCCTGATCTTGACTCCTAGAGATATCTTTCCTATTCTGATGTCTATATTCTTGTTGCTCTCTTGTGGTGCTCGTATTTATACATGCACTAGACTATTGTTGATCTTGTTATCGTCACAATATTGTTGGATTATATTTCTAGCATACACTTGTTATCTGATTGGATATTGTTGCACCATGATTCTTAGTCATCGGGTTGGAGAGAGACGGGTAGTCATCTCCAACATGTTCAAATCGCATTTGCGGGAGCTCATGTAGAGCCTTCAGATTGTTGATCTCAAGATAGTGATTGTATCACTTATCAGCGAATATCCTGATCTTGTTGTATTGGTGTCACGGCGGCAAACATATTGTACCGGTCACAGTTCAGGTATGGGACTGTCTGTGTTCTCCGCTGGGGACGGCCTCTGTTCGGGAACGTGTCGGTGATGGATCCGTAGGAGCGACCGACATCAGTAGGTCAGAGTGTCCGGGTCTTAGCGGGTAAAAGGGCACTGCTTGACTAGCGCAACCTAGTCAAGACTGTCGATGTCGGAGTACCCCTCTGCAGAGTGTAAAAGCGTTAATATTAACCCCTGTGACTCCCGGGTTGGGAAGCTTGCTGTCATGTGTGATGCCAATCATTTCTGTGTCAATCTCTGTGAAATTTATCGTTGTTCTTCATTTCCTTCAGTTCAGTTTCGTTAATTATCTCGTTGATATTTTTTTGATTCCTGTTAATCTATCGATCATCTTTTCTTCCGCTATATCTACTTACTGAGTATAATTATATACTCACCCTTTCCATCTTCATTTTTTTTACAGAAGTGAGCATGTTTGGAGATGACGGCAAAGCTAGGCGTAGTACTACGGGAAGGGGAAATTAATATTGTATCATGTTTCGTGTAATAGAAAAGATATTGAATAAAGTGATGTTTTAGCTTTATAAGTATGTTTATTTTGAGCCTTACATGTTTATAATCGCAAGGTTATAAATATGTGGCGTTGTCACGACTAGGCCCGGTTTCGGGGCGTGACAAAAATTATTAAGATGGGCAGCAACATCATCAGTACTAACACCAGAAAATTGCTCTCTCATAACAAGATTTAGTAAAGCAGGTTTAATTTCATAAAATTCTGCTGTAGTGGCAGGTGGAGCAATAGGAGTGCATATGAAATCATTATTATTGGTGCTAGTGAAATCACACAACTTAGTGTTCTTAGGAGTATTTATTTTAACAGTAATAAAGCAAACCGAATTAAATAAAGTAAAACAAATAACTACTTTTTTGTGTTTTTGATATAAAGAAAGCAAACAAGACAGAAAATAAAATAAAGCAAGATAATAAACAAAGTAAAGAGATTGGATGTGAGAGACTCCCCTTGCAGCGTGTCTTGATCTCCCCGGCAACGGCGCCAGAAAATATGCTTGATGACGCGTGAAGCACACGTCCGTTGGGAACCCCAAGAGGAACGTGTGATGCGTACAGCAATAAGTTTTCCCTCAGTAAGAAACCAAGGTTATCGAACCAGTAGGAGATGAAGGCCACGTGATTCCGACGCCAACGTGGAACCTGCACAACACAATCAAAATACTTTGCCCCAACTTAACAGTGAGGTTGTCAATCTCACCGGCTTGCTGTAAACAAAGGATTAAACGTATGGTGTGGAGAATGATATTTGTTTGCAAAGAACAACAGAGAACAATGATTGCAGTAGGTTGTATTTCAGATGTAAAAGAAAGGACCGGGGTCCACGGTTCACTAGTGGTGTCTCTCCAATAAGATAAATAGCATGTTGGGTGAACAAATTACAGTTGGGCAATTGACAAATAGAGAGGGCATAACAATGCACATATATATCATGATGACTACTATGAGATTTACTTAGGGCATTACGACAAAGAACATAGACCGCTATCCAGCATGCATCTATGCCTAAAAAGTCCACCTTCGGGTTAGCATCCGCACCCCTTCTAGTATTAAGTTGCAAACAACAGGTAATTGCATTAAGTACTGTGCGTAATGTAAACAATACAAATATCCTTAGACAAAGCATTGATGTTTTATCCCTAGTGGCAACAGCACATCCACAACCTTAGAACTTTCCGTCACTGTCCCAGATTAAATGGAGGCATGAACCCACTATCGAGCATAAATACTCCCTCTTGGAGTCACAAGTATCAACTTGGCCAGAGCCTCTACTAGCAATGGAGAGCATGCAAGAACATAAATAACACATATATGATAGATCGATAATCAACTTGATATAGTATTCCATATTCATCGGATCCCAACAAACGCAACATGTAGCATTACAAATAGATGATCTTGATCATGATAGGCAGCTCACAAGATCTAAACATGATAGCACAAGAGGAGAAGACAACCATCTAGCTACTGCTATGGACCCATAGTCCAAGGATGAACTACTCACGCATCAGTCCGGAGGCGGGCATAGTGATGTAGAGCCCTCCGGTGATGATTCCCCTCTCCGGTAGGGTGCCGGAGGCGATCTTCAGAACCCCCCGAGGTAGGGTTGACGGCGGCGGCGTCTCTGGAACTTTTCTCGTATCGTGGCTCTCGGTACTAGGGTTTTCGTGACGGAAGGAATAAATAGGCAAAGGAGCAGAGTCGGGGGCGCCCGAGGGGCCCACCCCATTTGGCGGCGCGACCAAGGGTGGGGCCGCGCCCCCCTATGGTGTGGCCGCCTCGTGGCCCCTCTTCGTCTCCTCTTCGGTGTTCTGGAAGGCTCCGTGGAAAATAAGACCGTGGGCTTTTGTTTCGTCCAATTCCGAGAATATTTCCTGTGTAGGATTTACGAAACAAAAAACAGCAGAAAACAGAGACCGGCGCTTCGGCATCTTGTTAATAGGTTAGTGCCGGAAAATGCATCAAAATGATGTAAAGTGTATATAAAACATGTGAGTATTGTCATAAAACTAGCATGGAACATAAGAAATTATAGATACGTTTGAGACGT
Organism: Lolium rigidum; assembly: GCF_022539505.1. Lineage (NCBI taxonomy): Eukaryota > Viridiplantae > Streptophyta > Magnoliopsida > Poales > Poaceae > Lolium > Lolium rigidum. The sequence continues at coordinate 324,893,379 of NC_061508.1, read as the reverse complement.
ATCAGAGGTCAAGTAGACCATCTTGTCCCTGCTTTTTCTTTGTTCTTCCTCTTTTGTTGCTATCGCCGTAGCAGCTTTTGCGACAGCTTATCATTGGTTCACTAGGAACCCTCTTGTAATGCTCATGTAAATATCCAAATGAATCAATGGAATGCTATTTTGCCAAGTTATTGATGCCGATATTTTCTTTCCAGTTGGTTTTTGACAACTATACCGCGGATCCTCGTTCCTCGAATGCCTTGCCCGCTTCTTCTGTCTTGAGGAAAACTTCCGCTGATAATCTCAACGAAGATTCTTCGAGTGCTGATCTAAGACATAATTTGAACGAACTGCGACAACAGCTACAGGCGATGAAGAAACAGGCATTTATAATAATGGAGCAATCTCGGAAGTCATCCGAGAAAGAGAAACTGGCGCTTCAACAGGCCTAGGAAGCCTTAGCTTTAAAGGAGGCCGTAGTCGCCGAAGCTGCACAAGCTGCTTCCCGAGATAATTACATGCTCGAATTGATGACTGACGCCAGTCTGAATATGGCGGGTACGCTTCCTGTCTTTGAGGTTCTTCCCTTCTACTTGCTTTCTATTTCTTATCATTGTGCTTCCGTCGAATAGGTTCTTTTTTGGATACTCCTGCCGAAGACCAACGGGTGGAGGCGAGATCCACTCATCTTGTTAAGCTTGCCCTGGATCATGGTTCCAGTTTTTGGGCTACGCTAGATCGTACCCGAGGAATCGTCAGATTTCAAGATCGCGTAGGTCAAGTTCGCGACTACCTTGATTTCTGTGCGAGGACATTGGCCCTGGTTTACAACACCATGTTTCCTCGAAACGCTCAGCCGAAGACCCTTCCTGATTTGATGAATAAATTCAGAGATGCTCCTCGAATCCATGACTTTGTGAAGGCTCAATTGACTGCGGGAGCTCGGTTTGCTATGATTATGTTGCAAGTCGTCTACCCGAAAGTAGATCTAACTAAAATTGTTGAACTTTGCCATGCCAAGCTGAAGAAACGAAGGAGGAATATCGACAAAATCAACGAATTTGTCACACCCGTAGCCGAGGAAATGATGGATGATTTACTTCGGATGGATGCTGAGTTCTTCGTGAAGGGTAGTTATGCTGATCATATGAGTGCTGCTGCTGACAATGAAAGGGTCAACATAGATGACCCGATGGGTCATGAATAATTAGTTTTTCCTGCCGAAATTTTCCTGTAAAAAAGGACCCTGTATATTGTAAGTGCTATCTATATTGTAAGATATCTTGTATGTTTTCTTTCCATCCAGCCCCCGAGCGTTTGTCGGCAGCTATTTTGTTTTTTATTTTTGTTGTTTTGCGAGGTTTTTTAGACCTGGGCAAAATAACTTTGAAGTTTGTATATTGTAAAGACTTGAGTATATATATTGTATTTGCGGGTTGCAAGCCCCCAAGCCTGTCGAAGAAAAAGATGTATATCACCAATATCTTTACTATATTGCAGCACCGCGAGTCCGCCTCATTAAAAACCTTCCAGCCCCACTCGGTGCCTTGAAAGGAAAAGAGTGCGTCTGAAAACTCGCGAGCGTTTCAGTACATTGTATGTTTACATAGAGGACTATATTTCGACTTAGGCGTAAAAATGCCTAAGCTGCGCCACGTTCCAAGGATTTGGCTCGTCAATCCCTGTATTCTTGTCCTTTATCCTGTATGCTCCTCCTTCAATTACTTCTGTGACGATGTACGGGCCTATCCATGGCGACTCGAGTTTTTCATGGTTGTTTTGCGTAAGCCGAAGAACCAGGTCGCCTACCTGAAAAGACCTTGGTCGCAAACGTCGACTGTGGTAGTTTTTCATATCTTGCTGGTACTTGGTGACCCTTGACAATATATCGTCTCGAGCTTCGTCGAGTGCATCAACATCATCTTCCAGTGCCTTTCTCGAGGTTTCTTCATTGAATTCCGCCACTCTCGGGGAATTGTGTTCTATCTCTATCGGTAGCACTGCCTCAGCTGCATGGACCAGAAAAATGGAGTTTCTTGTGTCGCTGTATTTGGTGTTGTTCGTATACTCCATAGCACGCTAGGCAACTCCTCTGGCCAGGTATGTCGAGCTTTTTCCAATGGTGTTAACATGCGCTTCTTGATGCCATTGCAGATAATGCCGTTTGCCTTTTCGACCTGACCATTGGTTTGCGGGTGCGCCACTGAGGCAAATTGTAATTTGATGCCTACCTCTGCGCAGTATGCCTTGAACTCCTTGGATGTGAAGTTGCTTCCGTTGTCTGTGATGATGCTATGAGGAACTCCAAACCGAAAAACGATACTCTTGATGAACTTTATTGCTGACGCTGCATCTGGTGAATTTATCGGCTTTGCCTCGATCCACTTCGTGAATTTATCGACAGCTACGAGCATATACTCGTATCCTCCTGGCCATGCCTTGTGTAATTTTCCCACCATATCAAGACCCCATTGAGCAAAGGGCCATGACAATGGTATTGGCATCAAATCTGCTGCCGCAGAATGAGGTTTCGCGGCAAACCTTTGACAGGCATCACAGGCACGCACTATGTCCTTTGCATCTTCGATTGCTGTTAGCCAGTAAAATCCTGCTCTGAAGACCTTGGATGCTATAGCTCGACTACTCGCGTGGTATCCACACACTCCTTCGTGCACATCTTTTAACAGCAATCAACCTTCCTCGGGTGTGACGCACCGCTGCAAGCTAGACTCCCGATATACTCCGCTTATAGAGCTCGCCTTTAACCACGGTGAAAGCCTTGGATCGTAGAATAACTCGTCTTGCTTCTACTGGATCCTCGGGTATTTCTTTCCTTAGGATATACGCGATGTAAACCTGCATCCAAGGAACTTGCAATACCATCACCTCATGTGATTCTTCATCATCTTCTGATGTGCTTGCTTCCGATACTGCCAGAGCCCCCCAAGTCTTTCTCGACCTTCTCTTTTTTCTTTGTTTGTTTCTTTGCCTTAGTCGACCTTTCACTTATCTCCTCCCAAAACACGCCAGGTGGTATTGCCAAGCATTGTGATCCGATGTTTGCCAGAACATCGGCTTCATCGTTGCTAAGTCTGCTGATATGATTCACTTCACACCCATCAAAGAGCTTCTCGAGTTTATTGTACACCTCCTTGTATGCTATCATACTATCATTGACTACGTCACACTGATTCATCACCTGTTGAGCCACCAATTGGGAGTCGCCGAATTTTTTTAATCGGGTTGCGCCACAAGCTTTCACCATCTTCATCCCATGTATCAGTGCTTCGTACTCCGCTTCATTGTTGGACACATTGGGGAACGTCATCCGCAGCACGTACTTCATTTTATCTCCTTGAGGTGAAACCAATATCACGCCTGCTCCAGCTCCTTCTAACCTTTTGGACCCATCAAAGTTCATAGTCCAAGTTCTCGATAAATCTGGGGGTCCCGTGTTTTGCAGCTCCATCCACTCTGCGACGAAGTCTGGTAAGATCTCCGACTTTATTGCTTTTCGTTTTTCATATGTGATGTCCCGAGGGGAAAGCTCTATTCCCCAAAGGGAGACACGACCCGTAGCTTCAGGTTATTCAATATATTGGACAAAGGCGCCTCATTGACCACTATAATCGGATGTGCCGAAAAAATAGTGACGCAATTTTCTTGCAGTTGTAAATACTCCATATGCCAACTTTTGGTATTGCGGGTACCGCTGTTTTGAAGGTGATAAAACTTCACTGATGAAGTATACCGGTCACTGGACTCCATGGAGTTTTCCTTCTTCTTCTCGTTCCACCACAAGTACTGTGCTGACCACCTGAGGTGTGGCCGCGATATACAACAGGAGAGGTTCCTTTTCCTTGGGCGCCACCAATATTGGCGGTGTCGAGATTGTGCGTTTGAGATCCTCAAAGGCTCTGTCTGCTTCTTCGTTCCACTCGAACTTTTCTCCCTGTTTGATCAAAGCATAGAACGGCAACGCCTTTTCTCCCAACCTGGCGACGAATCTGCTCAAAGCTGCGACTCGCCCAGTTAGATGTTGTATTTCCTTGAGCTTTGTTGGCTTCCTCATTGTCACGATGTCTTGGATTTTCTCCGGGTTGGCCTCGATCCCTCTTGCTGACACCAGAAACCCGAGAAGTTCTCCCGCAGGGACACCGAAAGAGCACTTCGTCGGGTTCAGCTTGAGGCAGAATTTGTCGAGGTTGTCAAGTTTCCTTGAGATTGTCAATCAGGGTTGACCCTTTATTTGTTGTGATGACGACATCATCGATGTACACTTGAACATTTTTGCCAATTTGAGTGGCAAGGCACTTCTGCATCATTCTCTGATATGTTGCTCCCGCGTTTTTCAGCCCGAAGGGCATTGTTCTATAGCAGAACACTCCATAGGGTGTTATAAAAGCTGTTTTGACCTCATCTTCTTCTTTTAAGCGGATCTGGTTATAACCAGAATATGCGTCCAGGAAGGAAAGACGTTCAGAACCTGCCGTGGAGTCGATAATTTGATCGATCCTTGGGAGGGGAAAGTGATCCTTTGGACAATGTTTACTGAGACACGTGAAGTCGACGCACATGCGAAGGACCTCTGTATTTTTCTTTGGGACTAGCACTAGGTTAGCCACCCACGTGGCCTCTGTGTGTAACTCTTTGATGAATCCAGCTTCTCTGAGTCGATTTATTTCCGACAGCATAGCCTTGCGGTTTGGTTCCGAAAAACGTCGCAAAGGTTGTCTGATTGGCCTGGCCAATGGATCCAAGTTAAGCGGGTGCTCGGCAGGTTCCCTGGGTACTCCTGGCATGTCTGCTGGACACCATGCGAAGATTTCCCAGCGCTCACGGAGGAACTCGAAGAGCGCGCTTTCCTATGCGAGGTCCATGTTTGTGGCGATAGCTGTCGTCTTCTTGGGATCCATCGGGTGAATCTGCACTTCTTTCGAATTTTTCGTAGTGTCGAAAGTTTGCTCCTTCAATGGCCTCCCTCCGTCAGGCAGCACATCGTAATCAGTTGTTAGCTTGGACGCCATATACTCCGCTTGCATCCCGAAGGTTTCTGACAGTCGATGGAAATCCTTGTCGCACTTATCTACTAGCGCGAAACTGCCTTTTACTGTGATTGGGCCTCTGGGTCCAGGGAGTCGCCACAACAAGTGTTGGAGATATGCCCAAGAGGCAATAATAAATTAGTTATTGTTATATCTTAGTGTTCATGATAAATGTTTACATCCCATGCTATAATTGTATTAACCGAAACATTGATACATGTGTGTTATGTAAACAACAAGGAGTCCTAGTAAGCCTCTTGTATAACTAGCTTGTTGATTAATGGATGATCATGGTTTCGTGATCATGAACATTGGATGTTATTAATAACAAGGTTATGTCATTAGGTGAATGATATAATGGACACACACCCAAATAAGCATAGCATAAGATCAAGTCATTAAGTTCAATTTGCTATAAGCTTTCGATACATAGTTTCCTTAGTCCTTCGACCATGAGATCATGTACCGGAAGGGTACTTTGATTACATCAAACGCCATAGCATAAATGGGTGGTTATAAAGATGGGATTAAGTATTCGGAAAGTGTGAGTTGAGGCATATGGATCAATAGTGGGATTTGTCCATCCTGATGACGGATAGATATACTCTGGGCCCTCTCGGTGGAATGTCATCTGATTAGCTTGCAAGCATATGATTGGATCATAAGACATGACATACCACGGTACGAGTGATACGCGTTCAACACGCGTCCGTTGGGAACCCCAAGAGGAAGGTGTGATGCGTACAGCGGCAAGTTTCCCTCAGTATGAAACCAAGGTTATCGAACCAGTAGGAGCCAAGAAGCACGTTGAAGGTTGATGGCGGCGGGATGTAGTGCGGCGCAACACCAGAGATTCCGGCGCCAACGTGGAGCCTGCACAACACAACCAAAGTACTTTGCCCCAACGAAACAGTGAGGTTGTCAATCTCACCGGCTTGCTGTAACAAAGGATTAACCGTATTGTGTGGAAGATGATTGTTCGCAGAAAACAGTAGAACAAGTATTGCAGTAGATTGTATTTCAGTAAAGAGAATTGGACCGGGGTCCACAGTTCACTAGAGGTGTCTCTCCCATAAGATAAACAGCATGTTGGGTGAACAAATTACAGTTGGGCAATTGACAAATAAAGAGGGCATGACCATGCACATACATATCATGATGAGTATAGTGAGATTTAATTGGGCATTACGACAAAGTACATAGACCGCCATCCAACCGCATCTATGCCTAAAAAGTCCACCTTCAGAGTTATCATCCGAACCCCTCCGAGTATTAAGTTGCTAACAACGGACAATTGCATTAAGTATTGCGCGTAATGTAATTAGTGACTACATCCTTGAACATAGCACCAATGTTTTATCCCTAGTGGCAACAAGCACATCCATAACCTTAGAGGTTCTTGTCACCCCTCCGCATTCACGGAGACATGAACCCACTATCGAGCATAAATACTCCCTCTTGGAGTTACTAGCATCAACTTGGCCAGAGCATCTACTAATAACGGAGAGCATGCAAGATCATAAACAACACATAGATATAACTTTGATAATCAACATAACAAGTATTCTCTATTCATCGGATCCCAACAAACGCAACATATTGAATTACAGATAGATGATCTTGATCATGTTAGGCAGCTCACAAGATCCGACAATGATAGCACAATGGGGAGAAGACAACCATCTAGCTACTGCTATGGACCCATAGTCCAGGGGTAGACTACTCACACATCACACCGGAGGCGACCATGGCGGCGTAGAGTCCTCCGGGAGATGATTCCCCTCTCCGGCAGGGTGCCGGAGGCGATCTCCTGGATCCCCCGAGATGGGATCGGCGGCGGCGGCGTCTCTAGAAGGTTTTCCGTATCGTGGCTCTCGGTACTGGGGGTTTCGCGACGGAGGCTATTTGTAGGCGAAAGGGCAGGTCAAGAGGCGGCACGGGGGCCCCACACCACAGGGCCACGCGGCCAAGGGGGGGGCCGCGCCGCCCTAGGGTGTGGCCCCCTCGTGGCCCCTCTTCGTCTCCTCTTCGGACTTCTGGAAGCTTCGTGGCAAAATAGGACCCTGGGCGTTGATTTCGTCCAATTCCGAGAATATTTCGTTACTACGATTTCTGAAACCAAAAACAGCAGAAAACAAGAATCGGCACTTCGGCATCTTGTTAATAGGTTAGTTCCGGAAAATGCACGAATATGACATAAAGTGTGCATAAAACATGTAGATAACATCAATAATGTGGCATGGAACATAAGAAATTATCGATACGTCGGAGACGTATCAGCATCCCCAAGCTTAGTTCTGCTCGTCCCGAGCAGGTAAAACGATAACACAGATAATTTGTGGAGTGACATGCCATCATAATCTTGATCATACTATTTGTAAAGCATATGTAGTGAATGCAGCGATCAAAACAATGTATATGACATGAGTAAACAAGTGAATCATAAAGCAAAGACTTTTCATGAATAGCACTTCAAGACAAGCATCAATAAGTCTTGCATAAGAGTTAACTCATAAAGCAATAATTCAAAGTAAAAGCATTGAAGCAACACAAAGGAAGATTAAGTTTCAGCGGTTGCTTTCAACTTGTAACATGTATATCTCATGGATATTGTCAACATAGAGTAATATAATAAGTGCAATAAGCAAGTATGTAGGAATCAATGCACAGTTCACACAAGTGTTTGCTTCTTGAGGTGGAGAGAAATAGGTGAACTGACTCAACATTGAAAGTAAAAGAATGGTCCTCCATAGAGGAAAAGCATCGATTGCTATATTTGTGCTAGAGCTTTGATTTTGAAAACATCAAACAATTTTGTCAACGGTAGTAATAAAGTATATGTATCATGTAAATTATATCTTATAAGTTGCAAGCCTCATGCATAGTGTACTAATAGTGCCCGCACCTTGTCCTAATTAGCTTGGACTACCGGATCATCACAATGCACATGTTTTAACCAAGTGTCACAAAGGGGTACCTCTATGCCGCTCTGTACAAAGGTCTAAGGAGAAAGCTCGCATTGGATTTCTCGCTATTGATTATTCTCAACTTAGACATCCATACCGGGACAACATAGACAACGAGATAATGGACTCCTCTTTTATGCATAAGCATGTAACAACAATTAATAATTTTCTCATTTGAGATTGAGGATATTTGTCCAAAACTGAAACTTCCACCATGGATCATGGCTTTAGTTAGCGGCCCAATGTTCTTCTCTAACAATATGCATGCTTAACCATAAGGTGGTAGATCTCTCTTACTTCGGACAAGACGGACATGCATAGCAACTCACATGAAATTCAACAAAGAGTAGTTGATGGCGTCCCCAATGAACATGGTTATCGCACAACAAGCAACTTAATAAGAGATAAAGTGCATAATTACATATTCAATACCACAATAGTTTTTAAGCTATTTGTCCCATGAGCTATATATTGCAAAGGTGAATGATGGAATTTTAAAGGTAGCACTCAAGCAATTTACTTTGGAATGGCGGAAAATACCATGTAGTAGGTAGGTATGGTGGACACAAATGGCATAGTGGTTGGCTCAAGTATTTTGGATGCATGAGAAGTATTCCCTCTCGATACAAGGTTTAGGCTAGCAAGGCTATTTGAAACAAACACAAGGATGAACCGGTGCAGCAAAACTCACATAAAAGACATATTGAAAACATTATAAGACTCTACACCGTCTTCCTTGTTGTTCAAACTCA
>NC_061508.1:324843240-324884537 GCF_022539505.1 Lolium rigidum | reverse complement strand
GGCATATCATCTAGCTAACTTAGAGCTAACATATATAATAATGAGCTATAAAAATATAGTACTTTATCAATGTGTGACTCACCATTCACTCACAAAGTGCCTAGGAGCATGTGCTAGAGCTGGTTCTTGCATAAGAGCCAACTTTCATTCTCTCTCTCCCTCTCTCTCCTCCAACTATGCAATAATATACTATTTTTATCCTTAATAGCCAACTGACTAAGACTTGTTGTACGGCCTTTGTCCTTCGCTCCGCTATTTTCAATGGTGATTCCGTCTACTGATTGTGTGCTCCGATTTTCTTTTTTTTTATGTTGACAAATATTTAGATTCCAAAAAAGTTAAAATTTGAAAATTGTTCAGATTTTGAAAAATATCAGAATTTGAAAAATACTCAAACCAGAAAATGCTCAAATACAAAATAAACATGATATTTGTAAATGCGAACATTTAAAAAATTGAACTTCTTAAAACTCTAAACATTTTCAAAATTGCAACACTACTTAAATGGAATATTTTTCAAAATCTTAGCGCTTTCAAAATTTAAATATTTAGAAAAATTAAAATAATAAAAGAAGTGAAAGACAAAACAAAATAGATACCGAACAAAGAAAACAAAAAAAGCAGACAAAAAATGAAGAAAGCCGACCGCCAAACCACTTGACAACCAAAAGCAGAGAAAATCGGAAAACATGTTATCGATGATAGACACCTGGGAGTAAATGGGCTGGCCCAATTAAATTTCGCCATGTGCGATCATTAGATAGAGGTTGTGTTTGGTGGGAGCTACTATGTTCCAACCCGTGCGGCAGTTGCGCCCTGCCGCACACTCCGGCGTGCCCCGCGGCGGTCTGTTGGGCCACATCGCAACAGGATATGCATTTTTTTTTTTTGTTTCCTTGCTGCTTTTTAAAGTTTGATTATTTTCAATCTGTAAAAAAAAGTTTGATAATTTTCAAAAAAAGTGAATTTTTTTTTGCAATGTGAGAATTTATAAAAAAATGAACAATTTTCATAATCTTGAAATTTTAAATTTTTTTAACAAACTCCAATTTTTAAATGGAACAAATTTCTAATATAAATTCTTTTAAATGTGCGTATTTTCAAATTTAAATATTTATCTAATCTATACAATTTTAAATTTAAACTTTTTCAAATTTTAAAAAGAAAAAAAGAAACAAAAAATGAAAAAGAAAAAAGATCAAATAGTATTAAAAAAGAAAAAAAGAGAAAGCTGTCACCTAGCTTGACTAGCCCAAGCGGGAGGTATGCGGCACGGTGCAAGTACCCCGACCTGGTTGGCACAGAGGATTTACGGTACTAGGCGGTTAATAGAATTCAATGCATGTTTTTTTATAATTACCACGTCTTCATTAATCACATGCCAATTTACAAGAAATAAACGTTGAAACTACCACAAACATCAACATAGGGGAGGGCTGTCCAAGAACATTTGCAGAAAAAAAACCCCAAAAGACGAGAAATACAAACAAGGAGAATTTTGCAACTACTAGCATCTCAGTCTTCCGAAGGTGCTGATAGGGGTAGGGTGTGCGTGTGTGCTCTCATAGGGGTTTCAATGCATGTTTTTTTATAATTACCACGTCTTCATATATCACATGCCAATTTACAAGAAATAAACGTGGAAACTACCACAAACATCAACATAGGGGAGGGCTGTCCAAGAACATTTGCAGAAAAAAAACCCCAAAAGACGAGAAATACAAACAAGGAGAATTTCACAACTACTAGCGGCTCAGTCTTCCGAAGGTGCTGATAGGGGTAGGGTGTGCGTGTGTGCTCTCATAGGAGTGAGTGTATGCGCGTGTCTGTGATCATCTATGTTTGTATTGTGTTTCTCAGAAAAAAAAACTACTAGCAGTCAGGACTACTGAGGACATCTCCAGGCTCGATTTGTGTCCATTTTCGTCGGGCACGGACATGAAAAATGGTCACATGTCCGTGTTACGTCTGCACCCGTCAGCAGGAATGCTCATTTTTTGACCGCAGGTGACCTACCATGCATTAATTGCACATGAGAGAAAGTAAAAGATATTTTTTTATGTGGTCACCATTGGGCATGATATTAATTAAAGAGTGAGAGAGGAGTAGCGCATGCAAAACGGCTCGTTCAGACACATTGGCGACGAAAATTTGGTCCATGTTTGCATTCAGACGGATCTGCAGTCACTTTAAGTTAGGCCGTTGGAGATGGTCTTTTGTTCCCGTAGACGTGGTCTGTTTACATCGGAGCGGAGATGTCCTTAGGGCATCTCCAACGAGGCCGACGTATTTTGGACTTTCGAAATGTCCGATTGTGTCCGTTTGCGTCGGTCCACGGACGCTATGCGGCTCAGGGCGATCGTTTGCGTCGGGAGTACCTCCAGCGGTGCGGATGCATGTTTTTAGCGGAGACAGCGTCAAGGTCGTTAATAGCGTTTTACGTCCAGTCGAGGACTGCCGCCGGCGATTAACCGTTCCCGCGCGACGACGGTCGTTCCCGCGCGTGCCCAATAAATTGGCAAGTTTCGCTGGCGTTTCGTGCGCGGGGGAAACGACCTGCGCGGCAATGCCATTTCCCGCCCCGCCATGGCTATATATGTTGGACACCGGCGGGGGTGACGGGCACACCTCAAGCTAAACCCTAGCATCCATCCATGGCCGAGCACAACCTTAGTTGGGAACAGGTAGTTCAGATGTGCCGCCACGCCCACCCGGAGGAGGACGAGGACCTAGTCGCCGCAGGAGATCGAGCCGAGCAGGCCGGACTCGGAGGCGGGCCGAGGCGGAGGCAACAGAGCGCGCGGAAGGGCGCCTCGCGGTGACCAGGGCGGAGATCGCCAACGCCATGGCCGAGCTCGCCGACGCCAAGGCGGAGCTCGCGGAGGCGCGGGCGGCGATGGCGGCCCCTCCGGCGGCCCCACCAGCGGACGCCGTCATCCACGACATCGCGAACGACGATGCCCCCGTACCCGGCCGCTTCGAGTGCGCCGGCGACCAGTTCGTTCTGGTCGCGTCCTTCGAGACCCTAGCTGGGGACGCCCTGGGCCGTCATGCTTGGTTGGCGGAGGAGGAAGCCCACAGCTATGCGATCGCCATGGCTCGGGGGTACATGTGCTCCGACCTGGACTCGCTCCAGCGGAGGGGCCCTTCTCCCGCACGGGTCGAGCAGGAGAACCGGGAGCTGGCGGGAGCCATCGCCGCCAGAGATGAAGCGGTGGTGGAGGCGGTTAGGGACATGGTCCGCTTCCACGCCCAGCTGGCAGGGTTGCAGGCGGCGGCCCAGGCGAAGGAAGAGGCGGCGGCGGAGGAGGAGGCCAACTCTATGGCCAGGACACTCCTGTGGGACTCCTCTCTGGCCGAGGCCCTCAAACGCCGCAGGCGGGATGGGGTGACCAATCTGCAGCGTGACCGGCGTGCGGAGTGCGTGAAGCGCTCGCGCTTCGACCGGTGGCGAAGCCAGAATTTTAAACTTGTGTAGTCAGCTTAAACTTGTGTAGTCAAATACATGTATTTCTATTAAATTTTCATTATTTTCTATTCTATTTCTCCTTATATACCACAAAAACTGTGTAGTCAGCTGACTACACAGCTTGTACGTGGCTCCGCCACTGGCTTCGACGACGGCGCCGGCCCCTCCGGCGGCCAGTATAGTAGGCTGCGCGACTGCGAGTAACCGAGGCCGGTGTAGGCCGCGCGACGGCGAGTAGGTACGGCCGTTGTAGTTTTAGGTTAACTCGACTAACTATCTCTGTAAAGATGGTCCTTTTGGTCAATAGTAATGAAAAAATATTTTGCTTACATAGTCACTGCCGATCGGGCCGGGATGCACCCAACGCGGACATTTTGCCACGGAGACGCAAATTTGGCGCATATTTGGCCCATATTTGGCCCAAGTTTGCCTCGTCACGGACGGACCAGTCACTTTGCGTCGTCCCGCTGGAACACGTATTTTCGGTCACGACGGACGTAAACGATCCCTCAGCGTCTTTTTGCCTCGTCCCATTGGAGATGGCCTTACTCGTCGGCCCTTTGCTGTTCTCGCTGGCCCGGGACGAGTGGGCCATGACACACGTGCACGTAACGGAATCCCTCACCCAATCTTAATCCAGTCGGCGACCGATCGACCTACATTACCTGCGTCGATACGCCGCCGATAGCTTAGACCGAGATGGAAACCCCAGAAGCCGTAGCTGGAGACGCCGCCACCGCCGTCACGCACGCGTCGGCATCGCCGCAGCCGGGCGCCACCACGTCGGCGGCGCCGGTGGCGAGGAAGAGAACGCCGGGTAGGTGGAGGCGGATCCCGCGCGTCCTGACCCCGGGTATGAAGGGCCAGCAGAAGGTGCTGGGGCAGGCCGACGAGCTAAAGAAGGCTATTGAGGAGCGGAACCGGTTTTACCTGCAGCAGGCCGACGAGCTGGAGGCGATGGACGCCAACGACTGCGACTCGGAGGAAGTCAAGATCGTCTTCCTGGCCGAGCGTCCCAAGGAAGTTGCCTTGTTACGCAGAATCGCCAGCATCAGTCCCGAGGATGTCGTCTTCCGCCGCATGCATCCACAACCACCTCAGCGACACCAGGTAATTAAGGATTATATGCACTCGATCATTGACTACTCCGTGCTTGAGCTCTACAGTATATGCTCCATCACCCAAATAATTTTTTGAACCTGTGTTATTTATATGTAAATCAGACAACAGACTATACATTACAATCGCGTTCGCCCAGGCTGGCCACGCAGGGCGGCACCGATCCCACCATCAGTACACCTTATATTACTACGAGTCTACGACACATCCAAGCTATAGATGATGAGCTATTTCATTCCTTGATCAATGAACTTTTGATAACCTGTGTGATATGGCATATTTTCCATTAAGCTTCTCATATCCCTCACGATTCCAGAGATAGCTGATTTACTGCTCCCATCTCCATTTAGCATCTTTTATTTTATTAGAGAGGAGCAGTCATTTTCTATATGAACCGCTCCTGCATATAAAGGAAGGATGGCTCCCTTCTTTGGAGGCCAGCAATGGCTTCAGCCATTTTCAGCCGTTGGGCATCTATCAATATTGCCCTATGCCGGTTGCAGGGCATGACCTGTCAGGACAACATAACATCCTCCTCTGTTTTCATCTTCAGTGTAGCTGGCGTCCCAGTTTAATTTCACCCATCCCAGTTGTGGCTTTGTCCATGTATCTGGTGCCAGACTATAGGCCTTTGCACTTTTGGATCAGATGGCATCTCAATATCTGTTTTGTCCTGGTTTGAAGCTAGAAGAGATTGCAGAAATAGAGGATTGTTCAATTCTGCATTTACCATCATGGAAGATTACCTTAATTACTTCGTAGATGCCAAGATCTCCACCAAAGTAGTAGAAGTTTAGCCCGCATCTGTTCACTCACCTGGCTTAGAATAATTAGCATCCCCAAGATGAAGCCAAGTTGTGCTTGCTTGAGAGTGCCAAAGCTCTTAGAGCATCTCCACCGGTGCTCCCAAATAGGCGCCAGCAGAGGCGTCAGCACTGCCGTTTGGGGAGCGTCAGCACTGCTTCCTCTATTTAGGGGTTCTGTTCCTACACCGGCGCCTCCAAACAGACTGTTCCGATAGGATTTTTATTAAAACAAACTAAACATTTACTTGTAGTTTTATTTTCATGTAATTCAGTATCGAGGAATGAATAATGTTTTAGGAAAAATCCGAGTAAAACATTATTCACTCCTCAATCTCGGATGACATGTGAAACTTGCTTCATCTCTAGCCTACTACGTATTGGTCACCCGGCTCTATGAAGGTGGACGATCGACCGCTGCTCTCTTTGATGCTCTCTTCGCTGCTCCGCCGTCGTCGATCCCCTGTTGCTCTCTCCGCCACTGCTGCTCCAGCTCCTCCCGTCGCCGATGGTGCTCCACCTCCTGCCTCCGTAGCCGCAGCTGCATCTCCGCCAAGCGCCGCCGCTCGTACACTTCATCCTCACGTTGCTGCTGCTCCTGCATCTCTCGCCGCAGCACAAGCTGCTCCTACCCCTGCTGCCGGCGAACCTCCCACCGGCGCTGCCGCTCCGCCTCTTGCTGACGCCGCCCCGCCTCCAGCATTCGCCGTGCGTCCGCGGAAAATGCTTCTACGGTCTCCGCTAGTGCTACCTCCTCCCATGCCTCGTACTCTGCGAGCTGCGGGTCCTCCATGACTTCTACGGCCGCCTCTAGTGCCGCCTCCTCCCACTCATCGAACATTGGTGGTTTAGATTTTTTCACTACTGAAGTGAGAGGCGGGGAAGGAGGGATAATATAGACCGGTGGCGAGACGGGAAACTTCCCGCGCGGCGTCGTGGCGGGAGATTTCCCGCGCGGCGCCATGTCGTCACTGGCAGGCGGCTCCCACGCCCAAAAAATTTCGTCTCGCGAGGCGCTGGCGCGCCCGATTCGCGCCTTTCGCAAGGGGCCGGCACGGGATTGCCGGCGTTTTCATTGGGCTCGAAAAAGCGCCCACGTTTTTTAAAACGCACCGGTATGAGTCCATTTTCGATGCCAACCCCAAAATGCTATCGGGACGCTGGTGAAGATGCTCTTAGCCGTCTGCCTCTCCACCCTCGGCCCCTGACATTCAGAGCCCGGCTAGTGTGTGCTCTCCATGTGTACTTATTTTACACTTCTTCATTTTGTTTGGCTGACGCCTTCTACTCTAACGTGTCTTTGACGCCTTCTTTCCATATATTATGACACACAGTTTGGCTGAGAAAGAAAATTCTGTGTGAAAGCGGTATCAATCAAATGCTGGGTTATTACAATTTAATTGGAAGTTACTATCGACCACTATATGTTGTGCTCAGTGGAGAATAGACTTTTGTAGCTCGGGCTACATGTAGGCCGGTTTTATTTTTTCTTTTTCCAAACTTCAAAATTTTTAATTTCAATTTTTCAAAAATATTTGAAAAATATTTAGACGTAGAGAATGTTGAAATCTACCTGTGTGTAAATTTTTAGATTGAAATACATCATATATTGCCCTCAGTAAAAATAACAAAGTCTCACAAAATGACAAAATCTAGATTTTAGTATACTTTTCATTACTTATCACCCATGCTAAATTAAGATTTGTTATTTTTGCTGATCCCAAAATAACACATTTCAATCTAAAAATTTACACACCAATAAATTTTAACATTCTCTACATCAACATATTATTTTCAAAAAAATTTAACATCTTTAAAGTAAAATTTTCGTCTGTTCAGAAAGTGGCCTACATGTAGCCCTAGCTACAAGTCTCTCGTGCTCAGTGCTCCTATCATGCACGTTCTTAAATTCTTTTTTTACTTGAACTAACAAGAAGATATAATTTAGTTGCAACCAAATTAATTCGTGAGTGTACGACACCTGCAGGGAGGAGCACCTCATAGCCGACAAGATGGAAGCACGTTTCGCTCAGCACCTTGCAAAGCATGTGTGGGTGTATTACAATGGATGGAAGACAATGGTATGTATGTATGCAACATTTCCCCAATCCCAGTTTCTGACATATAACAATTTTAATTAATTATTACTTTGGTCTGCTGACGAAAGTTTCTTGAACAAAAATCATAACCAAAAATCAGCACAAGTTTGAGCTAGCCACAGCCTTGATGTCCAACTCTTTCTCGGAGGCGTGTAGGCCAATCATATCTATGCACGTGTCAACTTCACCGCTATTCCACACAAGAAACATTGGTTCCAGTAACGACGCTGTGCTCCCATGATCAAGAGGATGTTCTTTTTAGCCGAGCTTGTGCTTGTTCTCGATCTCCAGGCGCACGAAGATACTAGGCCAATATATGAACATCATACACTACTATTGATGATGTTCCTTGTTACCATTGATTCGATCTGAGTCTTTTATATTGTCTAGTTTGGTATTGTAGATGGAGAAATAATTGTATCTTGAGGGGATACTTTTTTGTTCTAGATTTTTGCAGGAATGTTTTCTAAAAAAAATTCAGTTAAGAGGTTCTACAATTTGCAAAATATCTGATGGAAAATAAATAAAACGAAATATGTATATAATTTTTTGTTAAATTAAAAGTGTCATACATCTACCAACAAAGGTGGTGCATGTAGGAGGCCCTATATAATTGAAAAATACTAATTCTAACCATATAAAACATAATATAACCAAAGTGTTCTGTCTGGGTTTTACATGTGGGACTAGTTTAGTTTTTTGCTTTATTACTGCATTAGCAAATTTTCATTTTTTTTGCTTCTCTCGATATTTTCTACAACCAAATATAAATTTCTTTAGTATAACATGTTACATCAACTATGCACCTTGGGCTCACTCAAATATTACATCTGGAAAAAAAATTTGGATCGTGAAAATAGACCAATATGAAAAAATTATCCGTAAATAGCATAAATTTAACTAAGTTGATCAACTTAAAGTTATATTTATAAGGTTAAAAAAAGAGTTATGTTTATCAAAAACTAGTAATAGAATTCAACTGTTGCGCGCCTAAACATGACGACCAAATGTATAATATGTCAGTATCTAATCTTAAGGATAAAATGGGTAGTGCTGGAACCCTCTGATCACGTTAGCGATGCTCTCTGTTATATGTAAGCATAATACCAAAGTATGGTCCAGTACAAAAAAAAAAGGATAAAAACTAGAGGCCATAATTAAAAGATATGGGTTGGGCTCCATATACTCGAGCACGCTTAGTAAAGTTGAGGTTTGACGCTGACTTTTTAAATTGCCTCGGACATCTCTGAAAGGGTTTCTGGTCTGAAGGGATTGTATGCCCTTTGGATAAACAAAAGAACTGCATTTATAAGTTCACCAATGCCCTAGTAGCTAGAGAGGGAGGGAGAGAGAGAGTTCCCCTTTTCATGAGTGTCATCATCGGTAGTTCCATTTGTTTTTTGGTGGCTAGCACAATGAGATGGGGAACTTTGAGTCGATGTCTCAGTGTTGTTTAGGACTTTTTAATGCCAACTTTGTGTTCTTATGTCGACTCTTTTAATAAGACAGTGGTATTGACGTCCTATATAGTCGAAAACTCTTGAACAAATGAAATACTCATTTGTGGGTTCACCATTTTGACCGGTGTTCTTGGTGCATGTAGTGCTTTTCTCTTTCGTTCCATTCGGTTGAGTTACTGTGTTACCATTTACCATCTTCTTAAAGCCAAGTGCCTCGCATCCAAAACAGTGCCGGACGCAGGAAGAAATTGAATGGGGGGTACACCTCAATTTTTTTGTGTGCTCCCTCAATTGTGAAAAACGTTTGCCAAATGAACAATATATAAGGAAAATTGATTGTCAGCATTGAAGTTTAATACATATATCAAATGTGTGCACAATTGCAATACAAACAATCCAAAACATTAAAAAGAGTCATACATGATAGAATATACCATATATAGAAAAATTACATAATTTCATCAATCTATGTTGTTGCATTGCCATGAAAGTTTTAACTATGTCATCGTCACTTACATTAATGAACACCCTCGCTCGATAAATGTAAATATGCAATGGTTCAAGAGCTCATCACCCATACTATTTCTCAACTTGTTTTTCACTATACTTATTGTGAAAAATACTCTTTCAACATTTCCGTCGCAGCCGGTAGGAGCAATATCAGTTTGAGAACTATGTAAACTGAATAATAATAACATGCTTTTTTTGTTCAACAAGCATAATGGAGAGCTTACCCAGATGATTGATACATTTGAACATATCATCTTTTCTCATAAAATGAATACATATTTCAAGTTGCGATTCAAGTATTAACATGTCCATGCATGATATGTCATTACGTGTAGAATCAGGCAAGTCTCATTACCTTTTGTGCATCATACGAAGCAAATTAATTCACGTGATTCAAAGCCGCCATGCAAATAAGTAAGTCCATGTTAACCTCATCAAACCGATTGTCAAGCTCTTAAATAATTTGATCAACAACACCAACATACACTTTTCTTCTATAAAGATCATCATTTGTTTTTTTTTCATAATACTTTGTGATCTTCCATGAGACACATAATTGATCTTTGGTGAAGGAACTTAAATGCCATGTTTCTTGTAAAAAAATGTCATATTTGCAAGAAATCATTCCCATCCAAGTGATGACCTCATATGCTTCATTTTATACTTTGCCAATCCAACAAACGTCATTTCACAATACCTCGATCCCTCTTTTGCAAAGATATATACACGTTATTTGTGTAGCCAAGAACACCAAGCATCAAGTTAAGATTGAAAACAAAGTCAAATGATTCAAATGCGGCAGCAACTCCTCTTATTCTTGTCCACTCACTCTTTTGTGAAGGATCTTTTCCATTCCTTAAAAGCAACTCGAGGATTGTGGGGTCTAATCAACAATCTGTAGAATGGTGTTGTAATGAGAACCCCATCGACTATCACCGGGTCTAGATAAACCCATCTCTTGATTTAGTCCACTTCCACTTTCATTTTCACCAACTTTTAAAACTTGTTGAGCTCTAACATCTCGAATCATGTCGTGACACTTGCAACAAACTTCAATGATATTGAACAAATAAGAAACGTCATTAAAAACCACATAATGCGTCATTTTGCTTTGCTCTGACAATAAGAATCAACTGAAGTTGATGTGCAAAGCAATGGATATAATAAGAAGATGGAAAATCTTACATGATCAATGTTTTTAGCCCCTTAATCTCACCCTTCATGTTGATAGCCCCATTTTACCCTTGTCCACGAATTTTAGTGGGATACAAATGATGATATTTTCACAACGGTGATATAAGTGCAACCTTAAGAGAAAATGAAGTAGTATCGAAAACATGAACTACTCCAAGGAACCTCGCATCTTCCCAATTTTTACACATAACACAAACAAAGAGCAAGTTGTTCTTTGTGAGACATATCACTAGACTTGTCGGCTAGAATTGCATAGTGGTCATGCATGGGGTAGCTATGGAGATCAGAGTGCATGGAGGCACAGTATGATGCCTCGAAGGTAGGTGACTTGGCGTATGAAGGAAGTCGCGGCAAAGTAGCTTGCATGTGGCGGGTCAACGAAAAAGGGTGGTGGGTCCAAACATGAGAGAGGCCATCGATAGCGTGTACTCGTCCTCACCGGTGAAAGCCGATTTTTCAGTCAGCGTTTTCTTGCCAGCACCAACATACATACATGTTTATGTTGCTTTTTTTTGCGGAACATGGTGCACACGCACACACTCACAAATACATACATAGAAGCAACCCTATGAACATATGCATGCGCATCCTACCCCTAAACATGAGTACCTCCGAGAGACGGAACCCGAGAGAACAATCCGGTAGGTTTGAAGATTGATGAAGTCAGCACAGATATCTCTATTGACAGAAACATCGTCTCCCATTTACTAAATAATCTATTTTTTATGAGACATCATCAAAGGGTTAAAACTAAAATTTAATCCTTAGTGGGGGATAGGGATGTTAACGATTCAACCATGTTGGCTGATTTTGGCGAGCTTGGTCTCCCCAATCCATCTACGAAACAGGCAATAAATCAGGGCGAATTGGATTTGGAACCGGTGCGTGCAGCTCTACCTATCGACACCCCAGGCCCTTTGCTGTTGCCGCGCGCTGACCGAGACGTGTGAGCCGTGACATACGATACGAGCACGTACGTATGCAGAACGGAAACCCTCGCCGAATCCTATATATTAGGTACGTCCAGCCGCCGCCGAGTGCTTGACCCAGATGGAAACCCCAGCAGCCCTCGCCGGAGGCGCCACCGCCACGGACGCATCGGCATTGTCGTCATCATCGCAGCTGCCGGGCGCCGCCATGTCTTCCTCGACCACGCCGCTTGCTCCGGCGGCGCCGGCGAGGAAGAGGACGCCGGGGCGGTGGAGGAGGCTCCCGCGCGTCCGGACCCCAGCCATGGAGGCCACAAGGGTGGCCATGCAGGCTGTAGACGTGCTGGGGATCGTGGATTTTGAGAAGCGGAACCGGTGGTTCCTGAAGAGGGCCGAGGAGCTGGAGGCCATGGACGCCAACGACTGCGACTCGGAGGAAGCCAAGATGATCTTCCTCGAAGCCCGAGCCAAGGAAGTCGCCATGTGCCGCAGAATCGCCAGAACCAGGCCGGAGGATGTGGTCCTCCGCCCCATCGAGCTCAGCGACACCAAGTAAGGACACCACCACCTGCCAAAATTTCCATGCTTTGTTCTCTCTAGTTTTGATAAGGAAAATATTTGGCTCCTGGATATCGTTATTTTGTGGGATTTGCCAAAACACACCACTCAATCATGTACTACGTACTGCTGATCAGTACCATTACAATTTTGTGGTATGATTGCTGTAACACCCAACATAGCCAAACAGAAAAAAAAAAGGTAAGACATGATTGAGTGGTGTGATTTGGCAAAGGCCACAAAATAACGGGGTATAGGAGCCAATTTTCCCTCTTGATAATGCGGTAGAAGAAAGTGCAAAGTAGTACCTAACTTCACCTGCAGGGAGGAGCTGGTCACCGCTGAGGAGATGGAAGCACGCTTCGCTGGGCGCAAGGTTTCTCATGTAGCACAATTACAGCACTTTGCTCAACTTGCCTTGAACCATTATAATGCCAGAAAGGCAGAGGTATGCATCCAAAGCTTATCCAATATATAATTCTGTTATTAGTTGGTTCATCACTATCAAGATCTTTTTACAAATATGCCAGCACAACAAGTTTGATCTATCTCAAGCCTTGACATCCAACTGCTTCTCTGAGGCTTGTGGAACGACATATGCCCATGTCAACTTCACAGCCATTCCCCAGAACAATCAGAGCGATCACCCGATGAAGAGACTCTTCTTCGCCGAGCTTATGCTGATTCCAGAGCTCCAGTCATGTGAAGATGCCGAGCCTATGAAAGTGCTTCAAGTCTCCACTATTAATGATGTTCCTTGTTTTGGTATGGTGTCTGAATCTCTTGCTATGTATTTTGAGGTCACTAACGTGTTGCCTCGTAAGCTAAATATATAGTTATGCAGTGTCACCATTTACATGTATTTACACTACAAGGATTCGGGTCTATTGCAACAAAATCAGTCGTCGTAATACGTACCGAATTGTGGCAATATGAAACTATTGCCACGAAATGACATTCGTTGGCAACCGTTGCAATTGGACACATGGTAATAGGTTATTGCCACCAAAAAGCAATTGTGGCAATAAAGTGTGCTATTGCAACAACCCTGTGGGAAGTTGCCACATTTTTACCTGTGGCAACACTCACTTGATGCCACGGTTTAATTTGTGGATATAGTTTAATGCAACATGTAATGACTCGTGGCGACTGATAGCTCGTGGCCATAGATATTTGTTGCAATAACATATGCCAACGTCACTCATTTCGTGGCAAGAAATTATGGCAACAATCCTTGTTTTTGTGGCATTAGTCATTCTACCACGAAACACTACGCTTGTGGCAAGATAGTTCATTTTTTTTCTTGACAAGTGAACCATACCATGATACAGAAACGAAGGAATACAAGTGACAAATAATTCAATATTTATTGCTGGTATACAATTCGATACATGTAAATAGTTCGAACAATAGATATTTTACAATCTTGCATCAAACTATATATTCTACCTATTCCTATATGTATTACTATCAATATTTTTCCTAACATATCAAGAGCTGATGTCCGAATATAGCAAGTCTTGATGATCTATGTGACCTGCAAAAAAATCATTATCAATATCAAAATGTCCAAAGACAATGGTATAGTGAACGGTTAGACGGTGTGTTGTCTACGCTTTTATCTACTTGACCATAACAGAGCATATCACATGTATGTTAAAAAAGACTTTAAAAGTTTGTGTGCATGATAGCGATTCTATTCATTTCGCTAGCGACATACTGTATGTTGTCTACTATTTTATCTCCTTGATAGTAACCCATGTTCTCTTACAGTGTCAAGTTCTAGCATAACCAAATGGCAGAAAATTAGGGAGCAGAGCATAATTGAACATTCAGCAAAAAATCGATGTCTGTTACCCAAGGACGAGTCTTTGGGCTGATGTTTAGCCTAGCTACAAACAGGCAGCCAGCAGAGATAGCTGATGGCATGAACTTTATGCAATCATAGTCTATAAAGCTCAGTTATGCGAGATAGCTGCACGACAAGTTAAGAATCTCCTACAGCAGACATGCATCAAACGTTAGGCTTGGGATTTTTGAGCCAATTATGTCAGTAATCATGGTGGTATTTTTTATGTGATTTAAGCATGGAAACAACTTGACAAGCCAATGATAGATATCCATAAAGTTATTCTAAATACCCAGAAAAATAGATGAAGGGTGTACCATATAGAAGTTCTTTCGGGGGGGCTCCCCACCTGGAAGTTCAGAAATTTCAGTATGTCAGCCTCCATCTTCACTAGCTTATATGAAGTTAATATATGATTCTCAAAAGTCATGTGCAAAATCATCTTTCCCATCAACCTTATAAAAAAGAGTTTCAGAAAAATACACAACAGAAGAGAGGCCTATCCAAGATCTGAAGTCCAACATTGTTTTCTGTACATTTGTCAGCAAACCAAATTTCTTTGCTCTGTCTCAAATTTATTATAAACGCTATATGGAATATTAGGGGAATGTTATGGGAGTTTTGATATGTCACATATAACTAAAATGTTATCAGAAAAATGTGTGGGAGAAGAAAGGATTAGCACCTACCTGAAATCAAAGCTTCCTTTCGTACTATCTTGTACATATTTCACAATGCAATATATACATCTCTGGTGCAAAACGGAAAATTAATTATTAATACTGCATAAATATTGTCATACTATTTTGTCGGAAAATAAATTGCATACTTGAGTTAGATGTGTGCCGCAACTAGTATTTTTTAGAGATTTGACAAACTAGATACGTGAACCACATATGGTAATCACAGAAATGCAAGGTAAACAAAATGAAATATATGGAATAGTTTGACACGGTGATGCAAATCTTATTATCGGACAGATAAGTGCGCTACTAACCTCCCCACCAGGGATAAGCAAAACTCCATCCAGACTTGCGAGTGATCCAAACAGATCGGTGATTTAAATGTATTCAAACCTGAAGCTCAGTTTGAAGCAGGACTTGAGCTCCTGCATGCTATCTTGTCAAGATCGTCATACTCCCCACCAGTCCGCTGGTGGAGGAAGCTGTCAGCCGAATAATCACGAAGCAGCTTGTCAAAATCGTGATCGCATCTGTACTCTAACGACCTGCCTGCATCTTGGTCAGATGAACTTAACCGCACATATATGCTGGGGAGTTCTTCCCGATGGCATGCCTCAACAAGCAGCAAACGGGAATTTGCAGATCAACGACAGCGACCAACGATTCAGGATTAGGCGTCCTGTGTGTTATAGGCAGTATCTACAAGAGAATATGGTATGAATAGAGAGAAGAAGAAGAAAAGAGGATGTGGGATCTGTAGGAAGCTACGGCGGAGCTGGAGGGAGATCGGGGAGGCGGCGGGGTAGGAGAGGAGACGGATGTAGGGGACGAGGAGAGTAATTCATAGGAGGGGAGATGTGAAGGAAATAGAATTGATTTAATGCAGAGCCCTAAATCTTGCACGCCTTAAATAGGTGGTGCCAAAGAAAAATTTAGAGCGGGCTATTTCTTTCCATCGAGTGTACCTGCGCGGGAGCAATCCATCAACCAAAATATTCGGTGTTTGTTATGTTCGCTTCTAAATACGGATACGGATGCAGTCTGCAACAAATATATGGGTATCTATGATTTAAAAAAACTACGTACCATGGCAACAACAAAGCATTGTGGCAATATGCGTAAAATATTGCCACGAAAATACAATTTGTTGCAATATCCATCCCCTATTACAACAAGAAATTTATATATAGCAATGTAATAAAATTGTGGCAATATTTCAAAATTATTTCCACGAGCTACCATTTTGTTGCAATAACTTGCTTGTATTGCAACGGAAGTCTTATCTAACGCAATGTTACCTGACCGTTGCATTATGTGCCTCCTATTACCACAAAGAGATAATTCGTGGTTATATTGTAGCTTATTGCAACAAAAAACTACCATTGCAGTAAATTTTGTTGCAATACACCAGAATTCTTGTAGTGTTACTGTTTACCAACCAATAACATGCTTCTTGGTAACTAAAGCTCACCTCTTTATTTTGAGGTCACTAACGTGTTGCATCGTAAGCTATAGTTATGCATTGTCACCATTTAGATGTACATGCTTCTTGATGACTAAAGCTCTCCTCTTTGTTTTGAGATCACTAACGTGTTGCCTCTTAAGCTAAATATATAGTTATGCAGTGTCACCATTTAGATGTATTAACTGTTTAGCAACCAATAACATGCTTCTTGGTGACTAAAGCTCTCCTCTTCATTTTGAGGTCACTAACGTGTTGCCTCGTAAGCTAAATATATATTTATGCATTGTCACCATTTAGATGTATTTACTGTTCAGCAACCAGTAACATGCTTCTTGGTGACTAGAGCTCTCCTCTTTATTTTGAGGTCACTAACGTGTTGCCTCGTAAGCTAAATATATAGTTATGCATTGTCACCATTTAGATGTATTTACTGTTCAGCAACCAATAACATGCTTCTTGGTGACTAAAGCTCTCTTTATTAGGGACGAATCACCAACTCTTGGTCCTTAATGATTAATGGATACTTGTAGGCATTTTGGATCTCCTTGTCTGCTCTCTACATCATCAACAACTAAGTCTTATATTTTTTATCAAATGTGTAGTATACTAACTTAATACATCATACAAATAGCAATTTAAATGTTGACCTATGGCATTTGTTGCTCAACATGATGAGTCAAATCATGGAGAAGCTGACTGTAATTTTGCTCTTTCTTGTGCTTGGAAACTAATCCTTGACATGAATGAGGAAGATCACACTATTATGGCTACTAGATTAGATCTTAAGTTGTAGGTATGATCAATAGGGGTATGAGGCCCGAGTCCCTGTTGACCTGTTTATGGATAAGCGCCTAATTGTGGATACACATAGTAAGGGATTAGAAAGAGAGACCTATTATGCTGGCCTGCTTTATTCATTGCCAGTGCCTGACAATCTGACATCATATAGCCACTCCTCACACCTTCAAATTTAGATAAAATAAAATAATTAACTTGCAAATAAATCAGTTAATCTGAACTTCCTAAAATAAACAGTTGAACATACCTCTAGTTCTTGCTGGATTGTTGGTGCGCCCCCACCTTGGGCTGTTGCAGCTCCTGGTGAGGCCACCTTCTTATGCTTGTAGGTTATGCTCCACATGGCAGATAGTTTCTCATCTCATGTTCTCAAAATATGAAACTGAGATAGCTGTGGATATCATCGGTCGCTTCAGCTTAGCTGTTGCACGAGTGCTGGATGGACTATTGTCCTCAGCCTGATGACTAGCTCTCCTCGCGCAGATTTGTGCAATAGGTTCTGGTCACTCAAACTGGTGTTCCAAAATAGAAAAGTGCAAACAGAAAGCCCTTCGAACAAAGAAATCTAGCAAGCTCTTTGAAAATAAAAATAGTGCTATATGTGCAGTTTGCTAGTCTAGGTCTGCTGCATGTTTGAAATGATTTGTATGAATGCCGCTTTAGTTGATAGAGAGATCTTATGCCGCTTTATCTATTGTAGCAGCATTTAGATATGTGTGTGCTTGTACTTGAACTTTGTAATCTGTATTTAATTTTGAAATATCATGTGTGTTGCTCTGCAGGTGGATGCCACGAGATACATCGCAGGATCGATCACAAGATGAGGGGGGTTATGGATTACGAGCGCTGCCACGCGTGCCGCGACATTCTCAAGCATCCAAAAGGAGAGACCTTCGATGGAGGGCATAATAGCACCAGGATGCCGTACTTCTCTGCAATTTAAGTCTGAAATGGCCGCAGATTGAAAACTATTGTCATGGGTGGTGCTTTGAGATAAGTTATTGTCATGTGTGCTGTCTGCATGGATGCTTTCAGATTAGAGGGTTATATGAATAGTTCGAAACCAAGTATGCTTCAAACCGGTGCTGGTTACCCTTGTGAATCCTTCTTGCCCATGACTATATTATCTCATGAATCTTCTTTAGAACAAGTTATAATATTATTGATATTCGCTGATCATTGTATCCGAATCCATTCATGCCTAAAATAAATGTTCATGTACCTCAATTTCCTTTCATGTATTAGCATGAAAAAGAAAATAAAAAATGTATATGAAAAACAATGTGAGAAAATAAAAAAGTACTAATAAAATGGAACTGTGCCACGCCACGCAGTGGACCCCTATGGCGGCGCGATGGATCTGGATGAGAGGCTATGCGAGGGGAGGTCTCAGGTGAGGGGATTTTCAGGGGAGGTGGCACACATCAGTTGCTTATCTTTGTCACTCATGTACTGGGCGACTTCGGGATGCGGCTGCGGGACGAATCAGCCCACTAGCGTCTTTGTCACTCATGTACTGGGCCCTAGAGGCATGCACGCGAATTATAACTGAATGTAGCCCGGGCTACATGTAGCCCGGTTCTGTTTTTCTTTTTTCAAACTTCAAATTTTTTTATTTCAAAGTTTTGGAAAATTTCGAAAAAAAATATGTAGACGTAGAGAATGTTGAATTTTATTTGAGTTGATATAAGGGAAATAACACACTAATGCTATGTAGTCAGGATGCACTGAACTACAAGGCATAACAAACTCCAAGAGAGCACATTGCAAATTATGAAATACAAGACATAAAATCCAAAACAAAAAACATTCTACTTGACTGACCAATTATGTTTCAGTATAAGGTAATCAAATCCAGGAAAATAGATTCTCCCAATTCATCGATGAACTATCATTTGCATGGCAACAAAGTAAAAACTTTGTAATAATAAATATTCCAGAACCACAAGCTTTGACACGGAGGATTAGTGTTGTGCATTTTAGGAGGTTTGCACCTCATCCAAGGGAACATCTTCATTTAGATCGGGCAGCGCATCCCTTCTTGCTCTATGTTCTTGCTCCACTATCACCAAAAAGTAAACTGTGAGCATTGTTAGGTCCAGAGGTCCAGTGTTGTACGTTGACCTCTCGTCTGCTCCTTTGGCTGTTGTTCCACCTCTTGTACCTCTTAATGTTGTTCTTCCACCTCTTGTACCTGCTAATGTTGTTCGTCCTCCTCTTGTACCTCGTGATGTTGTCCCTACTCCTCTTGTGCTTCTTGATCCTCCTCTTCTTCCTCATGTTCTTCCTACCCTAGATGTTGCAGGTTCATCGTCAACTGCTTTTGTTCTTCCCTCTTTCTGTCACTTTTGATGTATCTCCCCCGCCTCTTGATCTTGACATTGATATTGCAGTTGTAAACCTTCTATTACCAATAGAAATCTAGTCCCTTTTAGCTGCCACAAAGTCACGAATATCTGGCAATTGTTCATACACACTTAAAAGCTTTATATGTGTTGCTTTCGACATATGACAGTGAATTCTTTTAGTACCATAATACATGGCAATATTTGAACCACAATAGGAACTGTTGTATACTACCATGACTGCCAATATAAAAATAGTGAACGAAGATATGCAATTGGGAGGGTAGGAAAACACCTCTTGTCCCATTATGTATACCATATGTCAAGTTGTGGCTAGCATGTCTTGTAGGGTCTGTTTGTTGTGCACGTGCTGCCACAATTTAAAAGGGATATGTGTTAGCATAATGTGGCTTCATAACTTAAAGATACAATTATTATTTCAAACTTTCAAGATGGTAGGGTCATGTTCATCTACAACATGAGCTTCTTCTGCTTGCTAGCTCTCAATGTACTTAACATGGCCTTTATTATTGTGGTCGGCCTTCCCACAAATGCATTATCAGACCATCCCTGGTAACATACTTAGCTCCTTGCATCATCATAATCCGTTGTTTCCTAGTGTCACTTTCAAATTTTATGAACCATGGGCAACCATTCCAATTGCAGTATTAACCATCAAACCTTGTAGCTTCATTTCTCACCTTTTAATATCCGCTCCTTCCCTAATGCTATAGGCAGGTAATGCACTTTTGAATTCTTTTCTACAAGAGAATAGCATACAAACTCTGAATGTTGGACTCTCCATATCAACTTATGGATTAAATGTCTTGAATTTGTACTTCAACTCAAGATGTTGCTCCTTTGTTAGTTCCAAATCATCATGATCTAGGCCACCCTAATCCTCCTTTTCTATTATTTCCGTGTGCTCATTATTGTCATTCACATCCTTGTCAACAAAAGAATTAAATATGTCCTCATCCCTATCTTTTGCATCATAGTCTCTATCATAAAACTCAAAATACGTGTCTCCATCTCCAGCTAGTTAAAAATCCTCCCACTCAACCCTTTGTAGAAGTGATATCTCTAGCAACCTTTGGCACTTTCTTAGGTTTATAACATGTGGGAGCGTACGTCCGTTTATAACCACGTCATCTCTCAATCCCTCCAGAATTTTTGTGTGATCAATGAATATACACAAATTTGTGTACTTCTTGGCAATTGCTGTTATTGCTAATATATGAGCATCATTCACGGTGTAGAATAAAACATCCATGAAATCTTTCCCAGGCATGCACCAGTAGACATGTAGTCTTTCAGTTATCTCATTCCTAAAAAACTTGATGAAATCATGGATCCAAATCAGCGAGAAGGTGTCAATGTCGCAGTTGTCCCAGAAATCACAACTACCATTGATGTAGCTCAGATTCTCCACTAGTCCAGAAAAAATCCATTGTGATCCATTTGTAGTGTGAACTTGTCCGGATCATCACCTAAATCATAAATAAATGCAACATTCAATTATAATTCAGTTTAAACTGTGCGAAAGCATGCACACTACAATACTACAAAAAAGTGTGCACAAAGGTGATATGTTGCACACTACTGAATTCAGTGATTTGCACACAAAATTCACTTCACACAAGATTACATGTTACACACAACGTGACATGTTAAAAATTGAACTTTAAATCATTGTTGCACACTACTGAATTCAGTGCACACGAATGTAAACAATTAGTCAATGAAATCCAGTTCAAATGTTGCACAAGATTTCCTTGTGCACATCGAAGCACAAAATTCATTTAAAGGTGAACACTTGCATCTGTGATTCAGTTAACACAAGAGAAACATGGCATGGTCAAAATCACATGTACCTCAAGATCTAACCTAACTTATTGCCTCCACTTCATCACTAGACTAACACAAACATCGAGATTAATCCACGCTATAGTATGGTTTGTCGGACGACCTACCAACCCGGAACAAAACATGCTCCAAATCGTCATAATCAGACACACCATCGGTGGAGCGGGGACCATCCCAATATCACCGTAATACGTAAACATTGAAGATTTACCGGTGAACAAGAAGTGGAATGCGGCCATGAACCCTAGCAGCGATGCTGGCCTCCACGGAAAGGGAGAGCACCAAAATCAGTGGAGAGAGGGGAGACAACACATACCGTAATGAAGAGGATCTTCTCCGTGAAGCTGCATGAGTAGATCGTTGGCCATCGTCATGGAGAGATGGCGCCAAAGCTAAGGACCAGCTCAATACCCCCTTGTTGGACACGGAAAGGAAGTCACATCAAAATGCCACGAAAAAAAGGAAAGAGAGCGAGATTTATGCCTCATATTGTTTAGTCTACTTGATAAGTCGAAAAAGAATGAGTACTAGTAAATTTCCCTCTGTTGTCTATTATATGGACCACCTAGTATAGTTTGTAGGTTTCGGGGGTGGTGGTGGGGGTTCTTTGTGAAATTCACAGTTTAGCAAGTATGATTTTTTTTGACAATGATTTTGCACCCACTCTAGCACATTGTGCAAGCCCCTTTTTTTTATGAAAAGGCACCCGGTGAAGAACTATTTGTACCCCGGGTGCAAATAGCTTTAATAAATACTATCTCCGCTTTAAAATATATAGTAGTAAGTTTTTTTTACAGATTTAATTTAGTTTTCTATATAAAAGACTCAGATTTTGGAAACGGACCAATCGACGGGAAGCCCTACGGAACTGTACGGACCAATGGACGGGAAGCGAACAAAGCCAAAGCGGGTCCAATAATTGCTCGACCGAGGCGAGTATCTTCCACACCGCGCTGCGCTGCACACCAACTCACTCCGCCCGCCGCCGCCGCCGACGACGACGACGGAAGACGAGCCCTTTTTTCCACACCGCGGCCGCCGACCGAATCTGCAGGTGAGAGACCCCTATCCCCCCCCCCCCCTCGAGGCCGACGGGCTATAGTCTTGCACGGCGCGCGACGGCCTAATCCCGCACCGCCCCGGCCGGCGCCCTAGCACCGCTGCTCTCG
Organism: Lolium rigidum; assembly: GCF_022539505.1. Lineage (NCBI taxonomy): Eukaryota > Viridiplantae > Streptophyta > Magnoliopsida > Poales > Poaceae > Lolium > Lolium rigidum. The sequence continues at coordinate 324,862,221 of NC_061508.1, read as the reverse complement.
CGCCGACAAACGCCCCGGCCGGCGCTAGCACGCTAGGTTCTTTCTGGTCTGCTATCTAGCTTGATTCTTTCCCGGCCTACATGTGGTTTCCTGGTTCCGGCCGCGCTGGCTCCATGGCGCGCGGCAGCCATAACTAGCGCCCCTTCACCTCGCTCTCCCTCTTGCCCATTTTGCAGCCAAGCGTCGATAACACTAGCTTGTTGCAACGATCCTGAGCACACGCGCGGCCACACACAGCACAAAACAGTAGCAGCCGGCCCACCCTCCCACAGTGCACTCATATTACCAAGTATTGCATTCCTGACTCATTCCTTTCGTTGTTTATGTTGACTAATAGGTCTCTTGATTGGTGGTTCCAACTTCTCTGCCTTCTTTTAGGTGGAGCTTCAGCAATGGCTGCAAAAAGGTATGGATCGAGATGCCCTAGCAGATTGAAAGTTTGCACATTTCCTTTTCAACAACACCAATGTGAGTGGTTTAAAGAAAAGTCAGATGTGTTTCTTGCCATATCAGATTTCATGTACCCTTCCTCTATAAATCGTATCGGCTTTACCAAGTAGCATGGCACATTTATATGATTTAGAGGCCCTTACTCTCATCAGTAGTATGTTCTAAATAGGTAAATAATTACCGGTTCTACGAGTCCATCACATGGCTGGCTACAGTAGAGGATGCGCTCTAGCTCCAACCTGCATGATTGCTAGGTGCATATCATGTGGTAATGCACTAAAGGACATCCATGCAGGTTGATCGATAGATTGTCAATAGAATCCAAACTGAGAGAAAATAAGGATTTTGCATGCATGGCTTGGATGATCTAGGTCACTAGAACTTGATCAAGCAGCTGATAGATAGATAGATAGGTTGTCGCTTAAGGCTCCCCCATTAAGGGCGCTCTCAAACCCGGGGAGTTCTTGTTCTTCACAAAGTATTTGCTGCTTCAGGGTTTTTTTATGTGGCTTCGTGCCTTTTGTTTCCATGTGACCGAGTAATTCATTTAATTCCTGGTATAACACAAACTGATTAGAGCATACCTTTGCCAGTGTTGCTGATGAGTTTGTTGATCACCGTCTGCTAAGTCGAGTTCAGACTTTTCCTGATTCACAAGATCTACAACTTCCAAGCCATATGGAGAAGTACGCCAAGAACGACCCTCCATGTCAGACAACGCAATGCACAAATGTGGCGGTGCAGCAGTACAACGCCCAGCAGGTATGTGCATCTGTGTTTCTTTGTGTATTAGCTTGCCAACCCGTGTTCATTGTGTTAACCATAGCCTTGGGGCTTAAAATTGCATGATCAGAACCTAGAGATCTGAACACCACATTAGAGAAGTGGAATCTATTAGACATTATCGTAGATGGTTTGACCAGTGATGATCATCGGATTTAAGATGCCCGTTGGTGCCTCTTCTTAAGAACTGTGGTTAGGCAGGTTGGTGCTAACCCAAATCTGTCTACACTAGTACACAAAGGCCTCCTCTTATGTTATATCTAAGGCGTCGAGGCCGGTGTAGTGTGTCACATATTAATTTCAGAATTTTGATTTGGAAAAGTGATCATTGGGACTTTAAGATTTTATTTACCAAATAAATCCATAGCTTCAAAGACTGAATTACTGTGCTTAAAATTTACTGTCATATGTCAATGTTCTGCACATTTTTTAATGTACTTTCTGAATCAAAATAACTCGATTTTTATTAAGTTGCACATTCTTAAACCACATTTTTTAAGTTCTCAAGTGAAAATGTTCATTTGGACCATGTTACAGAATATAAATAACTCGACGTTTGGTTGCCAAAAACCTAGAAGTTCATCCAGAGCTTGTGCGCATTGCAAGGAGACGTTCCGCATGTGTGTGTGTGTCTTCTCCATTCAGAAATAAAATGCTCTTCTGTTGCTATACATACCTTAATCTGCAGCGAGTTGCGGTAGGAGAGATGCATAACTTTCTTAGACTTTTGTGTTCTACAGCTTACTAGTATTATGTTTGCTATCACTTAATTTAGTGGATCAGTCTTCTTATGCTGTGCTCATGTATGCATAGGTGGAGAGTGGTAAGAAGATAAGGCGAGCTGTTGGAGTGGACAGTCAAATGTTTGTTTTGTCTCAAAGACTGAATTACCGTGCTTAAAATTTACTGTCATATGTCTGAATCAAAATAACTCGACTTTTTTAAGTTGCACTTTCTTAAACCACATTTTTTAAGTTCTCAAGTGAAAATGCTCATTTGGACCATGTATATAAATAACTCGACGTTTGGTTGCCAAAAACTTAGAAGTTCATCCAGAACTTGTGCGCATGTTGGCTGGTCTGTTCTTTCTACAGTTGCAAGGAGACGTTTCGCATGTGTGTGTGTCTTCTCCACTGAGAAATGAAATGCTCTGCTGTTGCTGGTGTATATATATACCTTAGTCTGCTGCTAGTCGCGGTAGGAGAGATGCATAACTTTCTTAGACTTTTGTGTTCTACAGCTTACTAGTATTATGTTTGCTATCACTTAATTTAGTGGATCAGTCTTCTTATGCTGTGCTCATGTATGCATAGGTGGAGAGTGGTAAGAAGATAAGGCGAGCTGTTGGAGTGGACAGTCAAATGTTTGTTTTGTCTCAGAACGACCCAGTCAGCTACTGGCACCTATACTTCAAGGGTTCGGTGGGGAGGAAAAAGTGCAAGTTCTTTGCCGAGCTGAGCGGCGTAGGAGGGCCGAAGGAGCTAAGGATCTGTGTATTCGTGGACAAAGCAATAGCTGGTAAGTAGTACTCGAACTATTCTCACTTTGCACCTGCGATGTCACAGCTAGTAAAAGTAACTTACAACCGTGATGCAATCAGTAGCGTATTTCTGTGTATACATGCTATGGTATGTTTGATAGCAAATTGTATGTTATTTATCTGCAGCTTCTGTTGTGAATTGCAACCATTGCTTTGGAGGAATCTGGCACCCTCTACAAAATTTTCTTGGATGCAAAGAAGAAGAAGAAGAAGAAGAAGAACAACAACAACAACAAGATGATGAGGAGGAGGAGCAACATAAGAAGAAGAAAAGAAAGCACGGCTGAGTTTATAAGTTGGACTGGCTTGATTCTGATTAGCGTGTCAGGCAGGATTTTTGTTTTTGTATCATGCGTCAGTTGATCCCCCTACTGTGTATCGAAAGCTAGCAACTGGGTGCATGCTCCTGAAGTGCTGAACTGCGACCGTGGTGAGTTGGTCATCCCGCAGCTAGCTGCATATGTGTGGGTTGCTCATATGGTTGGCACAAGCAGTTATGATATTTATTGTCTTTGATAAGAAAAGCACATTTTTCTTCTTGTTCTTCTCCGAAATTGCATCATACATATTTTTCGGCTGGCCCTAGACAGTACACACACGTCGTACTAACACTGAATTAAGGGGTATATATAGAGCGCCGATGGATGGATAGTTTCTGTCTGAATTACACACGGGAACGTCCGTGCAGCTCCAAGGGGAAAAGCCCCCGTACGAGTTACACGCACGTCGACACGATGAATTTTCGTTATGTTAACTAACCCGGTCGATGTCGTGACCAAGCCAGCAAGCTAGCTGGCCATCGATCGTGAGAAGTGAGAAACATAATGCGTAGTCATCGTCGTTGGATGATACAGGTCTTGGGCTTGTACTCCTCACAAGTGAGAAAAAAAGATATTAAGTCGCCATCTCGTGACACGTCTTATGAATGGTTTGTTAACATTGCTGGAACCTAATTATGAGCTTTTATTGTCGGTGTATATAAATATATATAGATTGTATATTTGGTCTTCATTTCGTCCTCCTACTAAATCTTCAATTAGGGAGAATTTCACTTCATAGCATCTGCACCAACTTGAGATGCACACAATCATTAAGCATAAGCACTAGATTTCTTTTTAGTCTTGGTTAAGATTACATCATAGTTCTCAAGATAAAGTGCATTAGTACCAGACGAATACCAGGACCAGCCTGACTCTCAAGTATAAATATGAACATAAATTCGTGTCTGTGAGAATTTAAACTCAAGTGATGGGTTTATACATCCATTTCCTCAACCCGTTGAGCTAGACTCACTTCCATAAAAAAAGAGCTCTCTCAGAGGCTCCCATGCTGCTCCCTAGGGCCACACTGGGGCTAACCCTAACCGCCACCAAAATCTCCTCGCTGGTGTAGATCCTCATCGTTGTTGCTAGCCTCGTCCGTGGCGGTGGGCGCTGGCATCGAAGGAGCTGGGGGGCAGATCGTGGCGACGACGGCGTGGCTGGGACATCACGAGAAACTGTCGTCGAGTGCGGTGGCCGGTGCAGATTCCTCTGGTCAAGGCAGCGACAATGAAAACTTCCTCGACGATGCACTTCGGTGCGATCATGCGGAAGAGGCGGTGTTTTTTTTTCAAATATGTTCAGAGAGGTTTAGGTACAAAGAGCCACAAATATGCGGAAGAGGCTGTGCTCCGGTGTCCCCCCCTGGCGAACGACGTTCAGGTGGTAAACGTGTGTTTGGTTCGTGACCAGAAAATATGGATGATCCCATCCCAAAAGCCGAATATTTCTGAGAAAGGCTGGACCATATGATCCGTGAATTTCATGACTAATCTCACTAGCCGCCCGAGAATCCATGGCCGTCGACGCGACTCCGACACCTTGCCACCGTCGTATGTGTGGCTCCCCGGCTCAGCGGCGGCCACCATGTCACGGCGAGCGGTGGGCTTGCTTTTCCACGTGGCTCCCCGGCTCGACATCGGCGGCCTCCGTGGCGCGGTAAGCGGCGGGCTTGATTTTCAACGTGGCTCCCTAGCTCGGCGGCGGCGGTCTCCATGGCGTGGCGAGCAACGAGCTTGCTACGTCCGCGCCACACCCGGCCGACGTAAACGGTCTCGCTAAATATGTGCGGGTAGTGACCTTGCTAGGCACGGGTAGGCGGCCGCCCGCTAGGTCCGGCCTCCACCACAAAGGGAAAAGGACCCGTTAATTACATATTAACCGGTGTGTTAATGGCATATTTATCTTTTTCTAATAATCATTAATTAAATATATTTTATCTCATCCCATCCTGTACATGTTTGCCCATGAACTAAACACACATGTTAAATTAATCCACGAAGAGGTATCAGCAGATCCTAACCGTCTAAATAGAACAAAGTTTAGAGAGGGGGACACAGGAGCAATAGCCCAACTGGAAAACAAGCAACAGAGTTTCGTATGTCATCCGCAGTGACATGACACACACGTTGGTGGTGCGATGCTGGCCCTGACCTGACACGCACGCACGCATATATGCAAGCCCCCGCTGCACATATTCAACACACTGTCACTGTCGCTGGCAATAATTAATTAAGCCAATAATTTTGATAATTTCTTATTTTAACTGTGACTTTGCTTCATTGCTAGGGTATATACCCTTAATCCCGTCGCAGTCGCAGAACAGCATATATCCCTCTCGTCCGATCACAGCTACTATGCATGCTTATCCGTGCGGTGGCTATGAATAGTTGTTTTGTTGGCGGAAATTCAATTTGGCTCATGTGCTCCACCAATAAAAAAATATTTTTAATTATTAAAAAAATAACAAATATTTCTTATGTACATCTCGATAATCTAAAAGACAAATCATTTTTTTCATTTTAAAAAAGGTGAAACTTGTCTCACAAAAACCTTTACTTTTAGTACCAAATGTTGTCATTTTTACACATCCTAAAAGATAAGTCATTTTTTCATGGAAAGACTTTTGTAGGCATGTACCATGTTGTTATGTTGTTAGAGTATATTGCGTTTAGTTATATTAGGTAGTTTATGATTGTAACCTAGATCTATCTCTACTAGGCTTTTTGCCCTCCAAGTCTTCTCTACTATATAAACAGCCCAAGAGACTCAATGTAATCATCAATTACCACATATCAATACAATCATATTCCGCAATCTATCATGGTATCAGACGCCTAGCTTTTCCGCACCTAGATGGCTCCGCCCACTCCGCCGCCGACGCGTCCACTCTAGACCACGGCCGAGGCGCGCGCCGCCACCGCCGATCTATCTTCTTCCTCTACCTCTACTCTCCACCAAAATCACCAACAAAATTCACAGCTCCCAAAACTTACCCTAGCCGACGCGATCGCCGACGTCTCTCCGTTCATCCCGATCGTCCTCGATCTCTCCAAGCATAACTTTTACCATTGGCGCCACCTCTTCCATGTTCATCTCGGTCGCTGCGGCCTCCGCGATCACATCAACCTCGCCTCGACACCACGCCCGCCAATCCACGCTGGGTCAAGGATGACCTCACCGTCATTCAATGGATCTACACCAGGATCTCCACCGAGCTCTTCAACCTGGTCTCCACCGACGACGCCACGGCTGCCCAACTATGGGCCGCTCTTCAGCAGCTCTTTCAGGACAACTCCGACTCGCGCGTCAATGCTCTTCACATCGAGCTCCGCACTAGCACTCAAGGCGACTCCCCCATCACCGTCTTCTGCCAACGCATCAAGGCCATCGGTGACGAACTTCGGGAACTCGGTGATCACGTCGACGACCGCACCCTCATCAACGCCCTTCTCGTTGGTCTCGGCGATCAATTTGAGAAGCAAGTCGCCTTCATCCCGCTGCTGAAACCTTACCCAACTTTCGCCGAATTGCGATCTATTTTGCACCTCGAAGCTCAGAATCAAGCTCGCAAGGCCACGCGTCCTCCGCAGGTGTTTCACAAGGCGCTTCGCCCGCCCCTACTGCCTACCCCTGCTACACCACCGACGGCCCCTCCTGGATGGCGTCTGAGCCCCAACTACCGCGGCAAAAATCCCATATATTGGCCACCCGCTCCAGCGCCGACTCCTACGCCGTGGCCACCTGCTCCTGCACCAGCTCCACTCGCGCCGACATCACCAGCGCCTCCACCCCTCCGCCATGGCCCCTTGGCCGCCGCAGCATGACCCATGGATGGGTCTCGTTCAGGCCTGGCCGATGCCCTGGTCGACCCCCTCTCCGTACGGTGCCCCACCGGCTTACACCGGGCACTGGAGTCCCGGCCTCCGCCCCTCCATCGGCGCACCCGGGCCTCTCGCACCTCATCCTCCGCAGCAGGTCTACAACGCCCAGGCTTCACCGACTTACATGTTGTCGCCGCAGCAATGCATGGTTCCGCCGATGTCGCTGCCCCACATGTACCACGCTCCTCCGGCTCTTCAGTACATGCTGAAAGTGCATGGAGCCCCCATGTGTGGTTTTGGTAATTAATGACAATCCCTATGGACTAATGTTTGCATTGAGTTATATTTGTAGGAGTTGTCCATAGGCAATTCTTGAACCATATGTTGGCTTCAAGGTTGCAATAAGAAGAATTTGATGTAGGATATCTAGTGTCAAGTATGTCTTGAAGATGAAGATGAAGTGAGCCCTCAAGTTACTTCAAGACATCAACATGATGAATAATGAAGAAATGAAGTGCAAGTTCAAGATGAGCCAACTCGAAGAGTTCATAAGCTTGAAGCTTTCCATGGAGAAATGAAGTGCAAGTTCAAGATGAGCCATCTCGAAGAGGTCCTTTGCTTGAGTCTTGCCATCCATATGGTGATCATGGATATGTGAAGATGCGCCGAAGAAGAAGTTCTCCCATGGTGGATTATGGGGGAGCAATCCACATGGTGGTCATGGTTATGTGAAGATGCGCCGAAGAAGAAGCTCTCCCATGGTGGATTATGGGGGAGCAATCCACAAGACTTCGTCAAGCAAACACAAGCAAGAAAGGTGTTCCATCTTGTTGAGGTCAAGATCGTCGTCATCGAGCTCAAGTGGAATGCGCAAGTATAAGGTTTGCTCTTGATAGGGTTTCTTTCTCACCGGTCTCATAGTGTAGTTGGAGACCGGTTTATAGTATAGTTGCCGTACTATCAAGAGGGCTCTCGAGTGAGTAACTCGATCGTATCGTTCGGAGAGAGCTCAAACCTTTGCCTCCTTGCATCATCTTTCTTGGTTGTTATTTGGACCTTATCCATGTGATGTTTTAGAGCTTGTGCTTATTCTCATGACGAGCTCTAGTTCATCGAAAACGGATTTCGCATAGATCACTTGTTGCGTTTTCGAGTTTGGTTCATAATCTTTCTTGGTTGTCATTTGGATCTTATCCATGTGATGATTTAGAGCTTGTGCTTATTCTCATGATAAGCTCTAGTTCATCAAGAATGGTTTTTGCACGGGCAACTTGTTGCATTTTCGAGATTGGAGGTTTTACCGGTATGTCTTTTTTAGATAGGTCAAAACTTTCATCATTTGTTTCTATCCTCCCTTGTTGGACTATGATGGTTTCCTGCATGATCTTGTAGAGCTTGTTCCTAGCTTCAAAACAAGCTCAAGATCATCAAAATCGGAATCCGGATGCTAAAGTTATGCCCGTTTTAGTTTTGGTGTTTCTGCAGTTTACTTGGGCCGGATATTTCGGAAATATCCGGCCCCCTCGAAATCGGCTAAGGACCTGAGGAATTGCTGCTCAGTATAGGGGCCGGACATTTGCCCGGATTTTGACCAGGTTTTGTCCCAGAGGCCGGATTATCCGGGGGGGCGAATTATCCGGCCCTTACTTAGGCCGGATTATCCGGCCCTGGTTTTGCCCAACGGCTCGATTTTCTTGGGGGGTATAAATACCCCCCCTTCTTCCTCCTTGGACTGTTGCTTCTCTCACTCTCTCTCTCCTCCATTGTTGAACTAGAGAAGCTTGCACTATCTCTCAATCCCTCCATGATTCTTGCCCCCATTTGAGGGAAAAGAGAGAGGAGATCTAGATCTACATTTCTACCAATCAAATCCATCTCTTTGTGAGTGGAACTCTCTAGATCTTGATCTTGGTGTTCTTTGTGAATTCCTTTGTTCTTCCTCTCTTATTCCCCAATAGCTTTTGTAGCTTTATTGGAATTTGAGAGAGAAGGACTTGAGCATCTTTGTGGTGTTCTTGCCATTGCATTTGGTGCATCGGTTTGAGTTCTCCACGGTGATTCGTGGAGGTGAAAGCAAGAAAGTTGTTACTCTTGGGTTCTTGGAACCCTAGACGGATTCTAGGCCTTTGTGGCGGTTTGTTGGGAGCCTCCAATTAAGTTGTGGATGTGTGCCCCAATCTTTGTGTAAGGCCCGGTTTCCGCCTCGAAGGAAATCCCTTAGTGGAACCGTGACCTAGGCCTTTGTGGCGAGGGTCGCCGGAGATTTAGGTGAGGCGCCTTCGTGGCGTTCGGTGTGTGGTGTGAGTACCGCATCTTGGGGTGAGGCCTTTGTGGCGTTGGTGTGCATCGAGCAACCACACCTCAAGGTGAGCCTCTTGTGGCGTTCGGGAGCACTAAGCAACCGCACCTCTCCACCGGAGATTAGCACTCGCAAGAGTGTGAACTCCGGGATAAATCATCGTCTCCCGCGTGCCTCGGTTATCTCTATACCCGAGCTCTTTACTTATGCACTTTACCTTGTGATAGCCATCGTGCTTGAAGTTATAAATATCTTGCTATCACATACTTGCTTGTATTACTTAGCATAAGTTGTTGGTGCACATAGGTGAACCATTGCTTAGAATAAGTTGTTGGTGCACATAGGTGAACAATAGTATATAGGCTTTGGGCTTGACAAAGTAAACGCTAGTTTTATTCCGCATTTGTTAAGCCCATCTCGTAAAAGTTTTAAATCGCCTATTCACCCCCCCCTCTAGGCGACATCCGTGTCCTTTCAATTGGTATCGGAGCAAGGTCTCTCATTCTTAGGCTTCACCGCCTTGAGAGTAAAGATGTCGGTTAGGGGATTAGCGCACAATAACTTGTTTATATTTGATGGCACAAATTATGATCTATGGAAAATTTATGTGCTTAATATTTTGCGGCGTATGTCCCCGGACATGGAGCGATTTCTTGACATGGGTTTTTCTTCTCCTAAGGATCCTCAAAATTTATCTCTTGAGGAGGAGAAAAACTCTTGTCTCGATGCTCTTGCTTCTCATGTGTTTTCCATTGTTGTGAGCAATGTAGTTACTTCTTCAATCATGCCTTTTGGGAGCGCTCATGAATTATGGACAAAGCTTCAAGATAAATATGATGTGTCCAATATTATTGAGGATGATTGTATTGCTTCCACTTCCGGCCGTGATGAGTTCTCATCTTCATCCACTTCACTAAAGTGTGGTAAGACACAAGGTAATGATATGGTGAGTGGTGATGAAAATTGCAATGTTGATATTGAGCTTACTATTGATGATTCTTCATCTCTATCTCATTGCAATGCTTCATCTATGGACTTAAACACATCTAGCACTAGAAATGATTTACATGCTTGTGTTGATAGTCCTTGCATATCATGTGTAAGTTGCTTGAATAAATCTCATAATGATATGCTTGATTTGTCTTGTGGCCATGATAAAAATGATTCTATTTCCTCTAGTTGTTGTGTGTCTAACAATGTAAAGAAAACCAAAGATTCTATTGGTCAAGACAAGATCTTGAAAGGAGCCTCAAGTAACTCCTCATCTTTATCTCATGGTCCTCATATATGCCTTATGGCCAAGGGTTCCACGGTACCTCCTACCATGGAACCTAATATTTCTCGTGGTGATAAGGATGAGGATGAATATGAAGAAGAGGATTGGGTTGTCTATCTACGCGATAAGGGTAAGAGTGTATTCAAGGTTCTTTACAAAGATAAAATTGCTAGCTCTCACTTCTTTGAAATCTTGACTACCGCTATTGAGAGCCAAAAACTTATTTGGATGCATGAGAACACCATTGATAAAAGGGTGCTCTTGAACGAGAGTATGCCGATGATGTAGCATCATTAAAGAATGAACTTGAAGAAGAACAAACCATCAAGGAAGCTCTTGAGGAGACCTTTGCTCTAGAATTGTCTAGAGAAAAGGAAAACCATGATAGAGCTCTTGAGATGGCAAATGAACTAAAGCTAAAAAATGATAAGCTTGTGTTTGTTAATGCTAAACTCCTTGAGGATTTTGAGCAACTCAAAAAGGGCTCAAGGGTCATTGAGAGTGCGCTCACCAAACTCACTGAGTCGCATGAGCAACTTAAAGCTTCTTATCTAAACGAGCATGCCAACTTTCCTTCTCCTATTGCTATTGATAATGATGCTTGTGCTACTAACTCTACTTCTTGTGAAGCATTTATCTTGAAGGAGAATGTTGAGCTAAGGGCTCAACTTGAGTTGCTAACTAGAAATTATGGGAAATTGGAAGAAAATCATGGAAAGCTTTCTAGCTCCCATGAGGATCTTCTAGCTTCTCATGATAGGCTAAAGTTAGCTCATGAGGCTATCATATCAAAGGCAACACCTTGTGAGCCTCATGTGGATACTAGCACTACTACCCAAAATGCTATATTGCCATGTGCTAGTCCTAGTAATTCATCCACTCATAATATTGCTAAATCTTGTGATGAATTATCTTCCTTGCCTTGTTGCTCTAACAATGAAGGTTCTACTTCCTCTAGTACTTGTGTTGTTACTAACCATGTAGAGGAAATCAAAGAGCTCAAGGCCCAAGTCACTTCTTTGAAGACCGACTTGGTAAAGAGTCATGAAGGGAAATGCAAACTTGACACGATGTTAAGTGTGCAACAATCCCCCAATGACAAGAGTGGACTTGGATTCAAATCCAACAAAAAGAACAAGTCCAACAACAACAACAACAACAACAACAAGGGCCAAGTACAAGTCAAAGACCCGGCCAAGATTGTTTGCTTCAAGTGCAAAATTGAAGGGCACCATGTTAGATCTTGCCCTTTGAAGAAGAAGCAAAAAGGGAAGCGGCCTCAAGCTCAAACTCATATTCAACCTCAAGTTGAAGAAATGTCACTTCCCAAGAAGAATCAAGCCAATGCTCCCATTGTGGAGAAATCTAGTGAGAAGAAGGAGAAGAAAAGAACTTGCTACATATGCCGCGAGAAGGGCCACATCTCCTCCTTTTGCACTATTGGTACCTCATCCAACTCTATCACCGTTGATGATGTTTATTCTCTTCGTAAGGATGAGGGTGGCAATGTGTTTGCCAAATATGTTGGTGCTCAAAGTGGTGTCAAGAAAAGAACCATTTGGGTTGCCAAGCCTATTGTGACTAACCTCTTAGGACCCAACTTAGTTGGGGACCAACAATCCAAAACTTGATCAATAGGTGCTTGTTGGAGGGCATTGGAGACTTGACTACATCATGAAGAATTAAGGGATCTTCATCATTTATATTATCTCAAGCCAAGTCTTTTGTTTATCTTACTTCTATCATACACCCAATGTTCCTCCTTGCGGTAACATGTGCTCAACTCATTTATATTGAAAGTTACTCGCCCCTTTGCATGTGTTAGTTTTGTTCCTAACATGTGTTTGTATATGTTGTGCATCCTACTTGTTTTTCTTGAGAAATCAAGTCTATGTATGTTAGGTTGCACACCATGTATTTGTGCTTGTGTTGGAGCCTCTTTGCATCTTGTTGTATCTTATATGGCTCTTATGAGAGATTAATGGACTATAACATTTTGGGGGAGTGATATGCCTTTAGGAATTTCACAATCCTAACAATGTGTGTACATGAGGAATATCACTTAGAATTGATATTGTAAGATTATCTAGTCTCTATGTGGTATGTCATCTTCATGAGAAATTCAAATTCTAATGTTCATTAATATCTCTAGTTGGATCTTGTTTGCCTCTTGTGAAAATAAATTCCTTATCACATTATGGGGGAGTAATAAGCTTTGTGCATATTACAAGCCTAGGAAATGTGAACATTTGAGGTTGTGTCACATAGAATTGATATTGTAAATTATCTCTCATATGTGACATGTTTTCTCAAACAAGTTCCAATTTGCTTAAATGGCTTCATTGCTAATATCTTTGTGGATCTTATTTGTGAAAGTGGTTCTTAGCATGGTTTTTCACAATGTGTCCCTCAATATATTTTTGGAAAACCATATGCTTCAAGTTATACTATTAATTGCTTTGCATGTTGGTATGAATACTATTAATTGCTTTGCATGTTGGTATGAATACTATTAATTGCTTTGCATGTTGGTATGAATACTATTAATTGCTTTGCATGATGGTATGACTAATTAAAGCTATCAAGAAACTCTCTTTGCATGATGGTTAACTCTTATCTTTTACCATATGCTTTATTTCGTGTAGATATGATCTTACATATACTTACAAACTACCGTCGGGAAATATTTCCTAATACCTTGTGTCCTAGGACAATTGGCAATCTATTATGAGGTAGAAATTTATTGATCATATTTACATTGGCTCTTGTGTTTAAATTGTCTTATTTATTGCCATGAATGTGTTGTGCTTTTACTCCCATGTGTCTTCCTTGCATCTTATAGATCTAATTTGTCTATTCAAACTTTCTTAGCATTTTACTAGATATAGGTAGCGTGATGACCCTAGTTTTGTGCATTTTGTATTCATATGAAAAATCCTAGATAATGCACCAATATTGGGGAGCTCTTCTATATTTATTAGAATGCTTAACATCTCTTGATCATTATCAAAAATTTGGTTTTGGGAGACATAAAATTTTCTTTTTGGTACGTTGTGCCATCATAAAAAGTGTCGAGGGTTTGGTTTATTTGTTGGAACCTTGCTCTCTTGGGAGTTGGTTATCTCATTCCTTTGTGTTTAGGTTTAATTAGCTTCTTATAATGAGATAAGTCCTTGAAGTCAATCTTGTGTTGATTTGATTCTTTGATATAATTTGGACAACCATTGTCTCTTGGTTTATTTGGTGTTTTTGTCCAAATTGTATCTTCCTTTGGTTCTTGAAAGTATTGTGCATGCATATTTAATATATGTATATCTTATGGCATGTGTCACTTTCTTTGATCCAATATATAGGGTAAACTCCATCAAATCCTAATTTGGCTAAGATGTGCATGAAATTCAATTTCATATCTATATGCACATAGAATTGTGGAGTTTGTCCTATATGTTGTAGTGTGTCTAACTACTTTGAACCCAATTAGTTTGGGGACCTTTTTGTACTTACCTTTGTGTTAGGTACAATGGATATGCATTGGATGCTTGTCTCACTCTTGGGGAGAAGTGGTGACTCAATGGTAACTTGAGGCAAGCTAGGATGGTCAACGAACACATACCTACTACATCCTCACCAATGCTATCTCGGTAACAAGTATCTTCTCATGCATATTTTTCTAGCATCCAACCATGTGGTTGCATCTTGGCATGAATCTCTTGATTTGCAAATGTTGTGCTTCTTGCTAAAATCTTAACGAAACCTCTTTATTGCGAATGTGAGTAGTTTGAGATGAGCACATATGTTGGGAAGTATATAAAATCATGATCATGATTCACCCATCCCATCTATGCCTATCTAGCAATTTTATTGCATATCAATTCCTCAAGCCTCTCACATGTGCAATATCGATGAAAGTGCAAATTGAGTTATTTCTTTTAGTATCCTCGTTTGTGATACTTGTTGCCTTTCTCAATGCATCCCAACTATCTTCTATCCCTTGTTGATATTTGTGATGTATTTTAGTTGTTTGTGGTTGAAGTTCATGAATGTACAAGAAGATAAAATTGAGCCTTTGGCCATGCTATTAAGCAAAAATTCTTATTGGTATATTGCATGACTTCGTCTTGGATATCATACTATTTTTCTTGCGTATCTATTTTATGTGTGCATGTTTGTTTGTGGATAAATATCTTTGTTATATTGCCCACTTAGAGAAACTTATACACATAAGACATGATACATCTCCTTTTGATATCTTATTTATTTATTGCGTGTTGATTGGTCATGCTAAGCAATATAATTCATTGAAGACTATGATGATGCTTTTTGCTCATCCTTGTAATAGTCTTATAATATGCTTTATCATGCCTTTCACATATCCTCTTGGTTGAGCCTTTTTATTATGGTGCCTCTTACTTGTTGCTCAACTATTTGTTTATTGCAAGTGTTTAGCTTACTTTTCTATCTATGATCTATTACAAATGTTTGTGTTTTAAATGAGGGAGTGAGGATTCCATGTTATGCATATTTTATTCAAATGCAACATTTTATTTTATGCATGTACCTTGGGGAACTTCCTCATTTGATTTAGAACACTATCTTGTGGTGATCATTAGAGTTTGATTCACTTGGTATCTTTTGTTTTTGAATTATATTATTGGAGTGATGATTCCATGTTTGTTCACTTTATACTCCAATGCAAATTGTCTAGTTTTGTGCACAAACCTTGGGGAGCTTCCTCATATTATTTAGAGCAATCTTCTTGATCTTATCATAATATCTATCTTTCTTTTGGTATCTTCCTTGTGGTTCATTTGGTTGCTTGCTTCATTTGTTGAAGCTTCTTGACTTTGTTATCTTTTTGCAATCTTTGATCCTATCTATAGTATGATTCCTTCCGAATATTCGTCATTGGATATGTGCATTTGATTCCACTCAAATTATGAGAAATGCACACGCTATGGAGGAACTCTCACTATATGGGCCTTCTAAATTTTTCACCCATTTCGGCAATTGGTGCCAATGGGGGAGAAGTTTGGAGGGTTTAAGGAATTTGGTTATGTCTTTGCTTTGTGCTTAAGCATGTGCCTTTATTGCATTGCATCTTGTTGCTTTGCATAGTTGAATATTTAGAGGAAACTCCACTAGGCTTTGAATGCCAATATATGCAATGAAAGTCAAGATCATTCACACATGCATATATTATAGGGGAGTTTGCTCTATATATTCAACTTATTTGTTACTTAAATTCCTTATATAAACCCTCTCAAAGAGATTGTCATCAATTACCAAAATGGGGGAGATTGAAAGTGCATGGAGCCCCCATGTGTGGTTTTGGTAATTAATGACAATCCCTATGGACTAATGTTTGCATTGAGTTATATTTGTAGGAGTTGTCCATAGGCAATTCTTGAACCATATGTTGGCTTCAAGGTTGCAATAAGAAGAATTTGATGAAGGATATCAAGTGTCAAGTATGTCTTGAAGATGAAGATGAAGTGAGCCCTCAAGTTACTTCAAGACATCAACATGATGAAGAATGAAGAAATGAAGTGCAAGTTCAAGATGAGCCAACTCGAAGAGTTCATAAGCTTGAAGCTTTCCATGGAGAAATGAAGTGCAAGTTCAAGATGAGTCATCTCGAAGAGGTCCTTTGCTTGAGTCTTGCCATCCATATGGTGATCATGGATATGTGAAGATGCGCCGAAGAAGAAGCTCTCCCATGGTGGATTATGGGGGAGCAATCCACATGGTGGTCATGGTTATGTGAAGATGCGCCGAAGAAGAAGCTCTCCCATGGTGGATTATGGGGGAGCAATCCACAAGACTTCGTCAAGCAAACACAAGCAAGAAAGGCGTTCCATCTTGTTGAGGTCAAGATCGTCGTCATCGAGCTCAAGTGGAATGCGCAAGTATAAGGTTTGCTCTTGATAGGGTTTCTTTCTCACCGGTCTCATAGTGTAGTTGGAGACCGGTTTATAGTATAGTTGCCGTACTATCAAGAGGGCTCTCGAGTGAGTAACTCGATCGTATCGTTCGGAGAGAGCTCAAACCTTTGCCTCCTTGCATCATCTTTCTTGGTTGTTATTTGGACCTTATCCATGTGATGTTTTAGAGCTTGTGCTTATTCTCATGACAAGCTCTAGTTCATCGAAAATGGATTTCGCATAGATCACTTGTTGCGTTTTCGAGTTTGGTTCATCATCTTTCTTGGTTGTCATTTGGATCTTATCCATGTGATGATTTAGAGCTTGTGCTTATTCTCATGACAAGCTCTAGTTCATCAAGAATGGTTTTTGCACGGGCAACTTGTTGCATTTTCGAGATTGGAGGTTTTACCGGTATGTATTTTTTAGATAGGTCAAACCTTTCATCATTTGTTTCTATCCTCCCTTGTTGGACTATGATGGTTTCCTGCATGATCTTGTAGAGCTTGTTCCTAGCTTCAAAACAAGCCCAAGATCATCAAAATCGGAGTCCGGATGCTAAAGTTATGCCCGTTTTAGTTTTGGTGTTTCTGCGGTTTACTTGGGCTGGATATTTCGGAAATATCCGGCCGGATATCCGGGTCGGATATTTCGGAAATATCCGACCTCAAATCGGCTAAGGACACGAGGAATTGCTGCTCGGTATAGGGGCCGGACATTTGCCGGATTTTGACCAGGTTTTGTCCCGAGGCCGGATTATCCGGGGGCGGATTATCCGGCCCTTACCGGATTATCTGCCTGGTTTGCAACGGCTCGATTTTCTTGGGGGGTATAAATACCCCCCCTTCTTCCTCCTTGGGCTGTTGCTTCTCTCACTCTCTCTCTCCTCCATTGTTGAACTAGAGAAGCTTGCACTATCTCTCAATCCCTCCATGATTCTTGCCCCCATTTGAGGGAAAAGAGAGGAGATCTAGATCTACATTTCTACCAATCAAATCCATCTCTTTGTGAGTGGAACTCTCTAGATCTTGATCTTGGTGTTCTTTGTGAATTCCTTTGTTCTTCCTCTCTTATTCCCCCAATGGCTTTTGTAGCTTTGTTGGAATTTGAGAGAGAAGGACTTGAGCATCTTTGTGGTGTTCTTGCCATTGCATTTGGTGCATCGGTTTGAGTTCTCCACGGTGATTCGTGGAGGTGAAAGCAAGAAAGTTGTTACTCTTGGGTTCTTGGAACCCTAGACGGATTCTAGGCCTTTGTGGCGGTTTGTTGGGAGCCTCCAATTAAGTTGTGGATGTGTGCCCCAATCTTTGTGTAAGGCCCGGTTTCCGCCTCGAAGGAAATCCCTTAGTGGAACCGTGACCTAGGCCTTTGTGGCGAGGGTCACTCGGAGATTTAGGTGAGGCGCCTTCGTGGCGTTCGGTGTGTGGTGTGAGTACCGCATCTTGGGGTGAGGCCTTTGTGGCGTTGGTGTGCATCGAGCAACCACACCTCAAGGTGAGCCTCTTGTGGCGTTCGGGAGCACTAAGCAACCGCACCTCTCCACCGGAGATTAGCACTCGCAAGAGTGTGAACTCCGGGATAAATCATCGTCTCCCGCGTGCCTCGGTTATCTCTATACCCGAGCTCTTTACTTATGCACTTTACCTTGTGATAGCCATCGTGCTTGAAGTTATATATATCTTACTATCACATACTTGCTTGTATTACTTGGCATAAGTTGTTGGTGCACATAGGTGAACCATTGCTTAGAATAAGTTGTTGGTGCACATAGGTGAACCATAGTATATAGGCTTTGGGCTTGACAAAGTAAACGCTAGTTTTATTCCGCATTTGTTAAGCCCATCTCGTAAAAGTTTTAAATCGCCTATTCACCCCCCCCTCTAGGCGACATCCGTGTCCTTTCACATGCCTGCGTCTCCTACTCCGTCAACCACTCCACCAAGCCGGACCAAGCCACCTTCCTCGCTGCCATGAACAATTTCACACTCAACAACCATGAAGGTACGGATTGGATTTTTGATTCTGGTGCTTCCTCGCATATGTCTTCAAACATGGATTTTCTGTCAGCTTGTTCCTCATCTCCCCTTTTTACCATCACCATTGGCGATGGATCCTCTATTCCAATCTCATGCACCGGTCACTCTTATATCATTAATCCAAACACAAATTTTAAAAATCTCCTAAATTTTATCCTTCGAAATATTTTAATTGCTCCATCATTGATTAAAAATCAGATTTCTATTCGTCAATTCACCATTGACAATAATGTTTCCATAGAATTTGATCCCTTTAGTTTATCTGTGATTGATCTGAAAACGGGGGCGGTCCTCGCTCATTACAATATTTCGGGCGATCTCTATCCTCTCCATGGCGCACCCACCTACACACCTCAAGCCATGATTGCCTCCGTCGACCTATGATATCGTCGTCTCGGTCACCCCAATAAAACCATCGTGTCATCCATGCTGCAAGAGTTTAGCATCCTAGTTCTAGTTCTTCTCATGATCACTCTATTTGTAATGCATGTTGATACGTCCCAAACGTATCTATAATTTCTTATGTTCCATG